>NW_027274218.1:0-121882 GCF_030028105.1 Mobula birostris | reverse complement strand
GAAACTCATGCTCTGAATTTCATGCCTTGAAACTCCTGTCCTGAATCTCATGCCCTGAAACTCATGCCCTGACTCCCATGCCCTGAAACTCAAGCCCTGATTCTCCTGCCCTGAAACTCATACCCTGAATCTCATGCCTTGAAACTCCTGCATTCAAACTCATGCACTGAAACTCATGCACTGAAACTCATGCCCTGAATCTCATGCCCTGAAACTCAAGCCATTATTCTCCTGCCCTGAAACCCATGACCTGAATCTCATGCCCTGAAACTTCTGCCCTGAAACTCATGCACTGAATCTCATGCGCTAAATCTCATGACCTTAAACTCAAGCCCTGATTCTCCTGCCCTGAAACTCATGCCCTGAATCTCATGCCTTGAAACTCCTGCCCTCAAACTCATGCACTGAAACTCATGCACTGAAACTCACGCCCTGAATTACATGCCCTGAAACTCCTGTCCTGAAACTCATGCCCTGAAACTCATGCCCTGAATCTCTTGCCCTGAAACTCAAGCCCTTATTCTCCTGCTCTGAAACTCATGCCCTGAATCTCATGCCCTGAATCTCATGCCCTGAAACTTCTGCCCTGAAACTCATGCACTGAATATCATGCGCTAAATCTCATGACCTTAAACTCAAGCCGTGAATCGCCTGCCCTGAAACTGATGCCCTGAATCTCATGTCTTGAAACTCCTGTCCTGAATCGCATGCCCTGAAGCTCATGCCCTGACTCCCATGAACTGAAACTCAAGCCCTGATTCTCCTGCCCTGAAACTCATGCCCTGAATCTCATGCCTTGAAACTCCTGCCCTCAAATTCATGCACTGAAACTCATGCACTGAAACTCATGCCCTGAATCTCATGCCCTGAAACTCAAGCCCTTATTCTCCTGCCCTGAAACTCATGCCCTGAATCTCATGCCTTGAAACTCCTACCCTCAAACTCATGCACTGAAACTCAGGCACTGAATCTCATGCCCTGAAACTCAAGCCCTTATTCTCCTGCCCTGAAACTCATACCCTAAATCTCATGCCCTGAATCTCATGCCCTGAAACTTCTGCCCTGGAACTCATGCACTGAATCTCATGCGCTAAATCTCATGACCTTAAACTCAAGCCGTGAATCTCCTGCCCTGAAACTCATGCCCTGAATGTCATGCCCTGAAATTCCTGCCCTGAAACTCATGCCCTCAAACTCTTGCACTGAAACACCTACCCTGAAACTCATGCCCTGAAACTCATTCCCTGAATCTCATGCCCTGAAACTCTTGCACTGAAACACCTACCCTAAAACTCATGCCCTGAATCTCATGCCGTGAAACTCATGCACTGAAACTCCTGCCCTGAAACTGATGCCCTGAATCTCATGCACTGAAACTCATGCCCTGAACCTCATGCCCTGAAACTCAAGCCCTGAATTTCATGCACTGAAGCTCATGCCCTAAATCTCATACCCTGAAACTCCTGCCCTGAAACTCATGCACTGAAACTCTTGCTATGAATCACATGCCCTAAAACTCCTGCCCTGAATCATCTGCCCAGAAACTCATTATCTGAATCACATGCCCTGAAATTCCTACCCTGAATCTCATGCCCTGAAACTCATGCCCTGAATCTAATGCCTTGAAACTCTTGCCCTCAAACTCATGCACTGAAACTCATGCAGGGAATCTCATGCCCTGAATCTCATGCCCTGAAACTTCTGCCCTGAAACTCATGCACTGAATCTCATGCGCTAAATCTCATGACCTTAAACTCAAGCCTTGAATCTCCTGCCCTGAAACTTATGCCCTGAATGTCATGCCCTGAAATTCCTAACCTGAAACTCATGCCCTGAATGCAATGCCTTGAAACTCCTGTCCTGAATCTCATGCCCTGAAACTCATGCCCTGAATCTCATGCCCTGAAACTCCTGCACTGAAACTCATGCCATGAATCTCATATCCTGAATCTCATGCCCTGAAACTTCTGCCCTGAAACTCATGCCCTGAATCTAATGCACTGAAACTACTGCACTGAAACTCATGTCCTGAACATCATGCCCTGAAACTGCTGCCCTGAATATCATGCCATGAATCTCATATCCTGAAACTCATGCCCTGAATTACATGCCCTGAAACTCATGCCCTGAATCTCATGCCCTGAAACTTCTGCCCTGAAACTCATGCACTGAATCTCATGCGCTAAATCTCATGAACTTAAACTCAAGCCGTGAATCTCCTGCCTTGATACTCATGCCCTGAATATCATGCCTTGAATCTCCTGTCCTGAATCTCATGCACTGAAACTCACGCACTGAATTACATGCCCTGAAACACCTGTCCTGAAACTCATGCCCTGAAACTCATGCCCTGAATCTCCTGCCCTGAAACTCAAGCCCTTATTCTCCTGCCCTGAAACTCATGCCCTGAATCTCATGCCCTGAATCTCATGCCCTGAAACTTCTGCCCTGAAACTCATGCCCTGAATGTCATGCGCTAAATCTCATGACCTTAAACTCAAGCCGTGAATCTCCTGCCCTGAATGTCATGCCCTGAAATTCCTGCCCTGAAACTCATGCCCTGAAACTCTTGCACTGAAACACCTACCCTAAATCTCATGCCCTGAAACTCATTCCCTGAATCTCATGCCCTGAAACTCTTGCACTGAAACACCTACCCTAAAACTCATGCCCTGAATCTCATGCCGTGAAACTCATGCACTGAAACTCCTGCCCTGAAACTGATGCCCTGTATCTCATGCACTGAAACTCATGCCCTGAACCTCATGCCCTGAAACTCAAGCCCTGAATTTCATGCACTGAAGCTCATGCCCTAAATCTCATACCCTGAAACTCCTGCCCTGAAACTCATGCACTGAAACTCTTGCTATGAATCACATGCCCTAAAACTCCTGCCCTGAATCATCTGCCCAGAAACTCATTATTTGAATCACATGCCCTGAAATTCATACCCTGAATCTCATGCCCTGAAACTCATGCCCTAAATCTCATGCCTTGAAACTCCTGCCCTCAAACTCATGCACTGAAACTCATGCAGTGAAACTCATGCCCTGAATCTCATGCCTTGAAACTCCTGCCCTGAATCTCATGCCTTGAAACTCATGCCCTGAATCTCATGCCCTGAAACTCCTGCCCGGAAACTCATGCCATGAATCTCATATACTGAAACTCACGCCCTTATTCTCCTGCCCTGAATCTCATGCCCTGAATCTCATGCACTGAATATCATGACCTTAAACTCAAGCCTTGAATCTCCTGCCCTGAAACTTATGCTTTGAATGTCATGCCCTGAAATTCCTAACCTGAAACTCATGCCCTGAATGCAATGCCTTGAAACTCCTGTCCTGAATCTCATGCCCTGAAACTCATGCCCTGAATCGCATGCCCTGAAACTCCTGCACTGAAACTCATGCCATGAATCTCATATCCTGAAACTCACGCGCTGAATTACATGCCCTGAAACTCCTGCCCTGAAACTCATGCCCTGAAACTCATGCCCTGAATCTCATGCCCTGAAACTTCTGCCCTGAAACTCATGCCCTAAATCTAATGCACTGAAACTACTGCACTGAAACTCATGTCCTGAACATCATGCCCTGAAACTGCTGCCCTGAATATCATGCCATGAATCTCATATCCTGAAACTCATGCCCTGAATTACATGCCCTGAAACTCATGCCCTGAATCTCATGCCCTGAAACTTCTGCCCTGAAACTCATGCACTGAATCTCATGCGCTAAATCTCATGACCTTAAACTCAAGCCGTGAATCTCCTGCCTTGATACTCATGCCCTGAATATCATGCCTTGAAACTCCTGTCCTGAATCTCATGCACTGAAACTCATGCCCTGAATCTCATGCCCTGAAACTCAAGCACTTATTCTCCTGCCCTGAAACCCATGACCTGAATCTCATGCCCTGAAACATCTGCCCTGAAACTCATGCACTGTGTCTCATGCGCTAAATCTCATGACCTTAAACTCAAGCCGTGAATCTCCTGCCCTGAAACTCATGCACTGAATCTCATGCACTGAAACTACTGCACTGAAACTCATGTCCTGAACATCATGCCCTGAAACTGCTGCGCTGAATATCATGCCATGAATCTCATATCCTGAAACTCATGCCCTGAATTACATGCCCTGAAAATCCTTCACTGAAACTCATGCCCTGAAACTCATGCCCTGAATCTCATGCCCTGAAACTCAAGCCCTTATTCTCCTGCCCTGAAACCCATGACCTGAATCTCATGCCCTGAAACTTCTGCCCTGAAACTCATGCACTGAATCTCATGCGCTAAATCTCATGACCTTAAACTCAAGCCCTGATTCTCCTGCCCTGAAACTCATGCCCTGAATCTCATGCCTTGAAACTCCTGCCCTCAAACTCATGCACTGAAACTCATGCACTGAAACTCACGCCCTGAATTACATGCCCTGAAACTCCTGCCTTGAAACTCATGCCCTGAAACTCATGCCCTGAATCTCAAGCCCAGAAACTCAAGCCCTTATTCTCCTGCCCTGAAACCCATGCCCTGAATCTCATGCCCTGAAACTTCTGCCCTGAAACTCATGCACTGAATATCATGCGCTAAATCTCATGACCTTAAACTCAAGCCGTGAATCGCCTGCCCTGAAACTGATGCCCTGAATCTCATGTCTTGAAACTCCTGTCCTGAATCTCATGCCCTGAAACTCATGCCCTGACTCCCATGAACTGAAACTCAAGCCCTGATTCTCCTGCCCTGAAACACATGCCCTGAATCTCATGCCTTGAAACTCCTGCCCTCAAACTCATGCACTGAAACTCATGCACTGAAACTCATGCCCTGAATCTCATGCCCTGAAACTCAAGCCCTTATTCTCCTGCCCTGAAACTCATGCCCTGAATCTCATGCCTTGAAACTCCTGCCCTCAAACTCATGCACTGAAACTCAGGCACTGAAACTCACGCCCTGAATTACATGCCCTGAAACTCCTGTCCTGAAACTCATGCCCTGAAACTCATGCCCTGAATCTCATGCCCTGAAACTCAAGCCCTTATTCTCCTGCCCTGAAACCCATGCCCTGAATCTCATGCCCTGAAACTTCTACCCTGAAACTCATGCACTGAATCTCATGCGCTAAATCTCATGACCTTAAACACAAGCCGTGAATCTCCTGCCCTGAAACTGATGCCCTGAATCTCATACACTGACACTCATGCCCTGAACCTCATGCCCTGAAACTCAAGCCCTGAATCTAATGCACTGAAACTCATTCCCTAAATCTCAAACCCTGAAACTCCTGCCCTGAAATTCATGCACTGAAACTCATGCCCTGAATCTCATGCCTTGAAACTCCTGCCCTGAATCTCATGCCTTGAAACTCCTGCACTGAAACTCATGCCATGAATCTCATATACTGAAACTCACGCCCTGAATTACATGCCCTGAAACACCTGCCCGGAAACTCATGCCCTGAATCTCATATCCTGAAACTCAAGCCCTTATTCTCCTGCCCTGAAACTCATGCCCTGAATCTCATGCCTTGATACTCCTGCCCTCAAACTTATGCACTGAAACTCATGCACTGAATCTCATGCGCTAAATCTCATGACCTCAAACTCAAGCCTTGAATCTCCTGCCCTGAAACTCATGCCCTGAATGTCATGCCCTGAAATTCCTGCCCTGAAACTCAAGCCCTGAATCTCCTGCCCTAAAACTCATGCCCTGAATGTCATGCGCTGAAATTCCTGCCCTGAAACTCATGCCCTGAAACTCTTGCACTGAAACACCTACCCTAAAACTCATGCATTGAATCTCATGCCCTGAATCTCATGCCGTGAAGTTCATGCACTGAAACTCCTGCCCTGAAACTGATGCCCTGAATCTCCTGCACTGAAACTCATGCCCTGAACCTCATGCCCTGAAACTCATGCCCTGAAACACATGCCCTAAAACGCCTGCCCTGAATCATCTGCCCAGAAACTCATTATCTGAATCACATGCCCTGAAATTCCAGCCCTGAATCTCATGCACTGAAACTCATGCCCTGAATCTCATGCCATGAAACTGCTGTCCTGAATCTCAAGTCCTGAAACTCATGCCCTGAATCTCATGCCCTGAAACTCATGCCCTGAAACTCCTGCACTGATACTCATGCCATGAATCTCATATCCTGAAACGCACGCCCTGAATTACATGCCCTGAAACTCCTGCCCTGAAACTCATGCCCTGAATCTCGTGCCCTGAAACTTCTGCCCTGAAACTCATGCACTGAATCTCATGCTCTAACTCTCATGACCTTAAACTCAAGCCGTGAATCTCCTGCCCTGAAACTCATGCCCTGAAAGACATGCCCTGAAACTCTTGCACTGAAACACCGGCCCTGAATCTCCTGCCCTGAATCTCCTGCCCTGAAACCACAGACCTGAAACCCATGCCCTGAAACTCATGCCCTGAATCTCATGCAGTGAAATTCCTGCCCTCAAACTCATGCACTGAAACTCATGCTCTGAATCTCCTGCCCTGAAACTCATTCACTGAAACTCATGCACTGAATCTCATGCCTTGAAACTCCTGCCCTCAAACTCATGCACTGAAACTCATGCACTGAAACTCATGCCCTGAAACTCAAGCCCTTATTCTCCTGCCCTAAAACCCATGACCTGAATCTCATGCCCTGAAACTTCTGCCCTGATACTCATGCACTGAATCTCATGCGCTAAATCTCATGACCTTAAACTCAAGCCGTGAATCACCTGCCCTGAAACTCATGCACTGAATCTCATGCACTGAAACTACTGCACTGAAACTCATGTCCTGAACATCATGCCCTGAAACTGCTGCGCTGAATATCATGCCATGAATCTCATATCCTGAAACTCATGCCCTGAATTACATGCCCTGAAAATCCTTCACTGAAACTCATGCCCTGAAACTCATGCCCTGAATCTCATGCCCTGAAACTTCTGCCCCGAAACTCATGCACTGAATCTCATGCGCTAAATCTCATGACCTTAAACTCAAGCCGTGAATCTCCTGCCTTGAAACTCATGCTCTGAATCTCATGCCTTGAAACTCCAGCATTCAAACTCATGCACTGAAACTCATGCACTGAAACTCATGCCCTGAATCTCATGCCCTGAAACTCAAGCCCTTATTCTCCTGCCCTAAAACCCATGACCTGAATCTCATGCCCTGAAACTTCTGCCCTGATACTCATGCACTGAATCTCATGCGCTAAATCTCATGACCTTAAACTCAAGCCGTGAATCACCTGCCCTGAAACTCATGCACTGAATCTCATGCACTGAAACTACTGCACTGAAACTCATGTCCTGAACATCATGCCCTGAAACTGCTGCGCTGAATATCATGCCATGAATCTCATATCCTGAAACTCATGCCCTGAATTACATGCCCTGAAAATCCTTCACTGAAACTCATGCCCTGAAACTCATGCCCTGAATCTCATGCCCTGAAACTTCTGCCCCGAAACTCATGCACTGAATCTCATGCGCTAAATCTCATGACCTTAAACTCAAGCCGTGAATCTCCTGCCTTGAAACTCATGCTCTGAATCTCATGCCTTGAAACTCCAGCATTCAAACTCATGCACTGAAACTCATGCACTGAAACTCATGCCCTGAATCTCATGCCCTGAAACTCAAGCCCTTATTCTCCTGCCCTGAAACCCATGACCTGAATCTCATGCCCTGAAACTACTGCCCTGAAACTCATGCACTTAATCTCATGCGCTAAATCGCATGACCTTAAACTCAAGCCCTGATTCTCCTGCCCTGAAACACATGCCCTGAATCTCATGCCTTGAAACTCCTGCCCTCAAACTCATGCACTGAAACTCATGCACTGAAACTCACGCCCTGAATTACATGCCCTGAAACTCCTGTCCTGAAACTCATGCCCTGAAACTCATGCCCTGAATCTCTTGCCCTGAAACTCAAGCCCTTATTCTCCTGCTCTGAAACTCATGCCCTGAATCTCATGCCCTGAATCTCATGCCCTGAAACTTCTGCCCTGAAACTCATGCACTGAATATCATGCGCTAAATCTCATGACCTTAAACTCAAGCCGTGAATCGCCTGCCCTGAAACTGATGCCCTGAATCTCATGTCTTGAAACTCCTGTCCTGAATCTCATGCCCTGAAGCTCATGCCCTGACTCCCATGAACTGAAACTCAAGCCCTGATTCTCCTGCCCTGAAACTCATGCCCTGAATCTCACGCCTTGAAACTCCTGCCCTCAAACTCATGCACTGAAACTCATGCACTGAAACTCATGCCCTGAATCTCATGCCCTGAAACTCAAGCCCTTATTCTCCTGCCCTGAAACTCATGCCCTGAATCTCATGCCTTGAAACTCCTGCCCTCAAACTCATGCACTGAAACTCAGGCACTGAAACTCACGCCCTGAATTACATGCGCTGAAACTCCTGTCCTGAAACTCATGCCCTGAAACTCATGCCCTGAATCTCATGCCCTGAAACTCAAGCCCTTATTCTCCTGCCCTGAAACCCATGCCCTGAATCTCATGCCCTGAAACTTCTGCCCTGAAACTCATGCACTGAATCTCATGCGCTAAATCTCATGACCTTAAACTCAAGCCGTGAATCTCCTGCCCTGAAACTGATGCCCTGAATCTCATACACTGACACTCATGCCCTGAACCTCATGCCCTGAAACTCAAGCCCAGAATCTAATGCACTGAAACTCATTCCCTAAATCTCAAACCCTGAAACTCCTGCCCTGAAATTCATGCACTGAAACTCATGCCCTGAATCGCATGCCCTGAAATTCCTGCCCTGAATCTCATGCCCTGAAACTCAAGCCCTTAATCTCCTGCCCTGAAACTCATGCCCTGAATATCATGCCTTGATACTCCTGCCCTCAAACTCATGCACTGAAACTCATGCACTGAATCTCATGCGCTAAATCTCATGACCTTAAACTCAAGCCTTGAATCTCCTGCCCTGAAACTTATGCCCTGAATGTCATGCCCTGAAATTCCTAACCTGAAACTCATGCCCTGAATGCAATGCCTTGAAACTCCAGTCCTGAATCTCATGCCCTGAAACTCATGCCCTGAATCTCATGCCCTGAAACTCCTGCACTGAAACTCATGCCATGAATCTCATATCCTGAAACTCACGCGCTGAATTACATGCCCTGAAACTCCTGCCCTGAAACTCATGCCCTGAAACTCATGCCCTGAATCTCATGCCCTGAAACTCCTGTCCTGAATCTCATGCACTGAAACTCACGCACTGAATTACATGCCCTGAAACACCTGTCCTGAAACTCATGCCCTGAAACTCATGCCCTGAATATCCTGCCCTGAAACTCAAGCCCTTATTCTCCTGCCCTGAAACTCATACCCTGAATCTCATGCCCTGAATCTCATGCCCT
Organism: Mobula birostris; assembly: GCF_030028105.1. Taxonomy (NCBI): domain Eukaryota; kingdom Metazoa; phylum Chordata; class Chondrichthyes; order Myliobatiformes; family Myliobatidae; genus Mobula; species Mobula birostris. The sequence continues at coordinate 112,474 of NW_027274218.1, read as the reverse complement.
GAAACTCTTGCACTGAAACACCTACCCTAAAACTCATGCCCTGAATCTCATGCCGTGAAACTCATGCACTGAAACTCCTGCCCTGAAACTGATGCCCTGAATCTCATGCACTGAAACTCATGCCCTGAACCTCATGCCCTGAAACTCAAGCCCTGAATTTCATGCACTGAAGCTCATGCCCTAAATCTCATACAATGAAACTCCTGTCCTGAAACTCATGCACGGAAACTCTTGCTATGAATCACATGCCCTAAAACTCCTGCCCTGAATCATCTGCCCAGAAACTCATTATCTGAGTCACATGCCCTGAAATTTCTACCCTGAATCTCATGCCCTGAAACTCATGCCCTGAATCTAATGCCTTGAAACTCCTGCCCTCAAACTCATGCACTGAAACTCATGCAGGGAATCTCATGCCCTGAATCTCATGCCCTGAAACTTCTGCCCTGAAACTCATGCACTGAATCTCATGCGCTAAATCTCATGACCTTAAACTCAAGCCGTGAATCTCCTGCCCTGATACTCATGCCCTGAATGTCATGCCCCGAAATTCCTGCCCTGAAACTCTTGCACTGAAACACCTACCCTAAAACTCATGCCCTGAAACTCATTCCCTGAATCTCATGCCCTGAAACTCTTGCACTGAAACACCTACCCTAAAACTCATGCCCTGAATCTCATGCCGTGAAACTCATGCACTGAAACTCCTGCCCTGAAACTGATGCCCTGAATCTCATGCACTGAAACTCATGCCCTGAACCTCATGCCCTGAAACTCAAGCCCTGAATTTCATGCACTGAAGCTCATGCCCTAAATCTCATACCCTGAAACTCCTGCCCTGAAACTCATGCACTGAAACTCTTGCTATGAATCACATGCCCTAAAACTCCTGCCCTGAATCATCTGCCCAGAAACTCATTATCTGAATCACATGCCCTGAAATTCCTACCCTGAATCTCATGCCCTGAAACTCATGCCCTGAATCTAATGCCTTGAAACTCCTGCCCTCAAACTCATGCACTGAAACTCATGCAGGGAATCTCATGCCCTGAATCTCATGCCCTGAAACTTCTGCCCTGAAACTCATGCACTGAATCTCATGCGCTAAATCTCATGACCTTAAACTCAAGCCTTGAATCTCCTGCCCTGAAACTTATGCCCTGAATGTCATGCCCTGAAATTCCTAACCTGAAACTCATGCCCTGAATGCAATGCCTTGAAACTCCTGTCCTGAAACTCATGCCCTGAATCTAATGCACTGAAACTACTGCACTGAAACTCATGTCCTGAACATCATGCCCTGAAACTGCTGCCCTGAATATCATGCCATGAATCTCATATCCTGAAACTCATGCCCTGAATTACATGCCCTGAAACTCATGCCCTGAATCTCATGCCCTGAAACTTCTGCCCTGAAACTCATGCACTGAATCTCATGCGCTAAATCTCATGAACTTAAACTCAAGCCGTGAATCTCCTGCCTTGATACTCATGCCCTGAATATCATGCCTTGAAACTCCTGTCCTGAATCTCATGCACTGAAACTCACGCACTGAATTACACGCCCTGAAACACCTGTCCTGAAACTCATGCCCTGAAACTCATGCCCTGAATCTCCTGCCCTGAAACTCAAGCCCTTATTCTCCTGCCCTGAAACTCATGCCCTGAATCTCATGCCCTGAATCTCATGCCCTGAAACTTCTGCCCTGAATCTCATGCACTGAATCTCATGCGCTAAATCTCATGACCTTAAACTCAAGCCGTGAATCTCCTGCCCTGATACTCATGCCCTGAATGTCATGCCCCGAAATTCCTGCCCTGAAACTCTTGCACTGAAACACCTACCCTAAAACTCATGCCCTGAAACTCATTCCCTGAATCTCATGCCCTGAAACACTTGCACTGAAACACCTACCCTAAAACTCATGCCCTGAATCTCATGCCGTGAAACTCATGCACTGAAACTCCTGCCCTGAAACTGATGCCCTGAATCTCATGCACTGAAACTCATGCCCTGAACCTCATGCCCTGAAACTCAAGCCCTGAATTTCATGCACTGAAGCTCATGCCCTAAATCTCATACCCTGAAACTCCTGCCCTGAAACTCATGCACTGAAACTCTTGCTATGAATCACATGCCCTAAAACTCCTGCCCTGAATCATCTGCCCAGAAACTCATTATCTGAATCACATGCCCTGAAATTCCTACCCTGAATCTCATGCCCTGAAACTCATGCCCTGAATCTAATGCCTTGAAACTCCTGCCCTCAAACTCATGCACTGAAACTCATGCAGGGAATCTCATGCCCTGAATCTCATGCCCTGAAACTTCTGCCCTGAAACTCATGCACTGAATCTCATGCGCTAAATCTCATGACCTTAAATTCAAGCCGTGAATCTCCTGCCCTGAAACTCATGCCCTGAATGTCATGCCCTGAAATTCCTGCCCTGAAACTCATGCCCTGAAACTCTTGCACTGAAACACCTACCCTAAATCTCATGCCCTGAAACTCATTCCCTGAATCTCATGCCCTGAAACTCTTGCACTGAAACACCTACCCTAAAACTCATGCCCTGAATCTCATGCCGTGAAACTCATGCACTGAAACTCCTGCCCTGAAACTGATGCCCTGAATCTCATGCACTGAAACTCATGCCCTGAAACTCATGCCCTGAAACTCAAGCCCTGAATTTCATGCACTGAAGCTCATGCCCTAAATCTCATACCCTGAAACTCCTGCCCTGAAACTCATGCACTGAAACTCCTGCCCTGAAACTGATGCCCTGAAACTCAAGCCCTGAATTTCATGCACTGAAGCTCATGCCCTAAATCTCATACCCTGAAACTCCTGCCCTGAATCATCTGTCCAGAAACTCATTATTTGAATCACATGCCCTGAAATTCCTACCCTGAATCTCATGCCCTGAAACTCATGCCCTAAATCTCATGCCTTGAAACTCCTGCCCTCAAACTCATGCACTGAAACTCATGCAGTGAAACTCATGCCCTGAATCTCATGCCTTGAAACTCCTGCCCTGAATCTCATGCCTTGAAACTCATGCCCTGAATCTCATGCCCTGAAACTCCTGCCCGGAAACTCATGCCATGAATCTCATATACTGAAACTCACGCCCTTATTCTCCTGCCCTGAAACTCATGCCCTGAATCTCATGCCTTGATACTCCTGCCCTCAAACTCATGCACTGAAACTCATGCACTGAATCTCATGCGCTAAATCTCATGACCTTAAACTCAAGCCTTGAATCTCCTGCCCTGAAACGCATGCCCTGAATGTTATGCACTGAAATTCCTGGCCTGAAACTCAAGCCCTGAATCTCCTGCCCTGAAACTCATGCCCTGAATGTCATGCCCTGAAATTCCTGCCCTGAAACTCATGCCCTGAAACTCTTGCACTGAAACACCTACCCTAAAACTCATGCATTGAATCTCATGCCCTGAATCTCATGCCGTGAAATTCATGCACTGAAACTCCTGCCCTGAAACTGATGCCCTGAATCTCCTGCACTGAAACTCATGCCCTGAACCTCATGCCCTGAAACTCAAGCCCTGAAACTCATGCACTGAAACTCATGCCCTGAATCACATGCCCTAAAACGCCTGCCCTGAATCTCATGCCCTGAAACTCATGCCCTGAATCTCATGCCTTGAAACTCCTGCCCTCAAACTCATGCACTGAAACTCATGCCCTGAATCTCATGCCATGAAACTGCTGTCCTGAATCTCATGCCCTTAAACTCATGCCCTGAAACTCATGCCCTGAAACTCCTGCACTGATACTCATGCCATAAATCTCATATCCTGAAACTCACGCCCTGAATTACATGCCCTGATACTCCTGCCCTGAAACTCATGCCCTGAATCTCGTGCCCTGAAACTTCTGCCCTGAAACTCATGCACTGAATCTCATGCTCTGAAAATCCTGCCCTGAAACTCATACTCTGAAAGACATGCCCTGAAACTCTTGCACTGAAACATCGGCCCTGAATCTCCTGCCCTGAAACTTCTGCCCTGAAACTCATGCACTGAATATCATGCGCTAAATCTCATGACCTTAAACTCAAGCCGTGAATCGCCTGCCCTGAAACTGATGCCCTGAATCTCATGTCTTGAAACTCCTGTCCTTAATCTCATGCCCCGAAACTCATGCCCTGACTCCCATGAACTGAAACTCAAGCCCTGATTCTCCTGCCCTGAAACTCATGCCCTGAATCTCATGCCTTGAAACTCCTGCCATCAAACTCATGCACTGAAACTCATGCACTGAAACTCATGCCCTGAATCTCATGCCCTGAAACTCAAGCCCTTATTCTCCTGCCCTGAAACTCATGCCCTGAATCTCATGCCTTGAAACTCCTGCCCTCAAACTCATGCACTGAAACTCAGGCACTGAAACTCACGCCCTGAATTACATGCCCTGAAACTCCTGTCCTGAAACTCATGCCCTGAAACTCATGCCCTGAATCTCATGCCCTGAAACTCAAGTCCTTATTCTCCTGCCCTGAAACCCATGACCTGAATCTCATGCCCTGAAACTTCTGCCCTGAAACTCATGCACTGAATCTCATGCGCTAAATCTCATGACCTTAAACTCAAGCCGTGAATCTCCTGCCCTGAAACTGATGCCCTGAATCTCATACACTGACACTCATGCCCTGAACCTCATGCCCTGAAACTCAAGCCCAGAATCTAATGCACTGAAACTCATTCCCTAAATCTCAAACCCTGAAACTCCTGCCCTGAAATTCATGCACTGAAACTCATGCCCTGAATCACATGCCCTGAAATTCCTGCCCTGAATCTCATGCCCTGAAACTCAAGCCCTTAATCTCCTGCCCTGAAACTCATGCCCTGAATCTCATGCCTTGATACTCCTGCCCTCAAACTCATGCACTGAAACTCATGCACTGAATCTCATGCGCTAAATCTCATGACCTTAAACTCAAGCCTTGAATCTCCTGCCCTGAAACTTATGCCCTGAATGTCATGCCCTGAAATTCCTAACCTGAAACTCATGCCCTGAATGCAATGCCTTGAAACTCCTGTCCTGAATCTCATGCCCTGAAACTCATGCCCTGAATCTCATGCCCTGAAACTCCTGCACTGAAACTCATGCCATGAATCTCATGCCGTAAAATTCATGCACTGAAACTCCTGCCCTGAAACTGATGTCCTGAATCTCCTGCACTGAAACTCATGCCCTGAACCTCATGCCCTGAAACTCAAGCCCTGAAACTCATGCACTGAAACTCATGCCCTGAATCACATGCCCTAAAACGCCTGCCCTGAATCTCATGCCCTGAAACTCATGCCCTGAATCTCATGCATTGAAACTCCTGCCCTCAAACTCATGCCCTGAAACTCCTGCCCTGAAACTCATGCCCTGAATCTCGTGCCCTGAAACTTCTGCCCTGAAACTCATGCACTGAATCTCATGCGCTAAATCTCATGACCTTAAACTCAAGCCGTGAATCTCCTGCCCTGAAACTCATGCCCTGAATCTCATGCTCTGAAACTCCTGCCCTGAAACTCATACACTGAAAGACATGCCCTGAAACTCTTGCACTGAAACATCGGCCCTGAATCTCCTGCCCTGAAACTTCTGCCCTGACTCCCATGAACTGAAACTCAGGCCCTGATTCTCCTGCCCTGAAACTCATGCCCTGAATCTCATGCCTTGAATCTCCTGCCCTCAAACTCATGCACTGAAACTCAGGCACTGAAACTCACGCCCTGAATTACATGCCCTGAAACTCCTGTCCTGAAACTCATGCCCTGAAACTCATGCCCTGAATCTCATGCCCTGAAACTCAAGCCCTTATTCTCCTGCCCTGAAACCCATGCTCTGAATCTCATGCCCTGAAACTTCTGCCCTGAAACTCATGCACTGAATCTCATGCGCTAAATCTCATGACCTTAAACTCAAGCCGTGAATCTCCTGCCCTGAAACTGATGCCCTGAATCTCATACACTGACACTCATGCCCTGAACCTCATGCCCTGAAACTCAAGCCCAGAATCTAATGCACTGAAACTCATTCCCTAAATCTCAAACCCTGAAACTCCTGCCCTGAAATTCATGCACTGAAACTCATGCCCTGAATCGCATGCCCTGAAATTCCTGCCCTGAATCTCATGCCCTGAAACTCAAGCCCTTAATCTCCTGCCCTGAAACTCATGCCCTGAATCTCATGCCTTGATACTCCTGCCCTCAAACTCATGCACTGAAACTCATGCACTGAATCTCATGCGCTAAATCTCATGACCTTAAACTCAAGCCTTGAATATCCTGCCCTGAAACTTATGCCCTGAATGTCATGCCCTGAAATTCCTAACCTGAAACTCATGCCCTGAATGCAATGCCTTGAAACTCCTGTCCTGAATCTCATGCCCTGAAACTCATGCCCTGAATCTCATGCCCTGAAACTCCTGCACTGAAACTCATGCCATGAATCTCATATCCTGAAACTCACGCCCTGAATGCAATGCCTTGAAACTCCTGTCCTGAATCTCATGCCCTGAAACTCATGCCCTGAATCTCATGCCCTGAAACTTCTGCCCTGAAACTCATGCACTGAATCTCATGCGCTAATTCTCATGAACTTAAACTCAAGCCGTGAATCTCCTGCCTTGATACTCATGCCCTGAATATCATGCCTTGAAACTCCTGTCCTGAATCTCATGCACTGAAACTCACGCACTGAATTACATGCCCTGAAACACCTGTCCTGAAACTCATGCCCTGAAACTCATGCCCTGAATATCCTGCCCTGAAACTCAAGCCCTTATTCTCCTGCCCTGAAACTCATGCCCTGAATCTCATGCCCTGAATCTCATGCGCTAAATCTCATGACCTTAAACTCAAGCCGTGAATCTCCTGCCCTGAAACTCATGCCCTGAATGTCATGCCCTGAAATTCCTGCCCTGAAACTCATGCCCTCAAACTCTTGCACTGAAACACCTACCCTAAAACTCATGCCCTGAAACTCATTCCCTGAATCTCATGCCCTGAAACTCTTGCACTGAAACACCTACCCTAAAACTCATGCCCTGAATCTCATGCCGTGAAACTCATGCACTGAAACTCCTGCCCTGAAACTGATGCCCTGAATCTCATGCACTGAAACTCATGCCCTGAACCTCATGCCCTGAAACTCAAGCCCTGAATTTCATGCACTGAAGCTCATGCCCTAAATCTCATACCCTGAAACTCATGCACTGAAACTCTTGCTATGAATCACATGCCCTAAAACTCCTGCCCTGAATCATCTGCCCAGAAACTCATTATCTGAATCACATGCCCTGAAATTCCTACCCTGAATCTCATGCCCTGAAACTCATGCCCTGAATCTAATGCCTTGAAACTCCTTCCCTCAAACTCATGCACTGAAACTCATGCAGGGAATCTCATGCCCTGAATCTCATGCCCTGAAACTTCTGCCCTGAAACTCATGCACTGAATCTCATGCGCTAAATCTCATGACCTTAAACTCAAGCCTTGAATCTCCTGCCCTGAAACTTATGCCCTGAATGTCATGCCCTGAAATTCCTAACCTGAAACTCATGCCCTGAATGTAATGCCTTGAAACTCCTGTCCTGAATCTCATGCCCTGAAACTCATGCACTGAATCTCATGCCCTGAAACTCCATCACTGAAACTCATGCCATGAATCTCATATCCTGAAACTCACGCCCTGAATTACATGCCCTGAAACTCCTGCCCTGAAACACTTGCACTGAAACACCTACCCTAAAACTCATGCCCAGAAACTCATTCCCTGAATCTCATGCCCTGAAACTCTTGCACTGAAACACCTACCCTAAAACTCATGCCCTGAATCTCATGCCGTGAAATTCATGCACTGAAACTCCTGCCCTGAAACTGATGCCCTGAATCTCATGCCCTGAACCTCATGCCCTGAAACTCAAGCCCTGAATTTCATGCACTGAAGCTCATGCCCTAAATCTCATACCCTGAAACTCCTGCCCTGAAACTCATGCACTGAAACTCTTGCTATGAATCACATGCCCTAAAACTCCTGCCCTGAATCATCTGCCCAGAAACTCATTATCTGAATCACATGCCCTGAAATTCCTACCCTGAATCTCATGCCCTGAAACTCATGCCCTGAATCTCATGCCCTGAAACTTCTGCCCTGAAACTCATGCACTGAATCTCATGCGCTAAATCTCATGACCTTAAATTCAAGCCGTGAATCTCCTGCCCTGAAACTCATGCCCTGAATGTCATGCCCTGAAATTCCTGCCCTGAAACTGATGCCCTGAAACTCTTGCACTGAAACACCTACCCTAAAACTCATGCCCTGAAACTCATTCCCTGAATCTCATGCCCTGAAACTCTTGCACTGAAACACCTACCCTAAAACTCATGCCCTGAATCTCATGCCGTGAAACTCATGCACTGAAACTCCTGCCCTGAATCATCTGCCCAGAAACTCATTATCTGAATCACATGCCCTGAAATTCCTACCCTGAATCTCATGCCCTGAAACTCATGCCCTGAATCTCATGCCCTGAAACTTCTGCCCTGAAACTCATGCACTGAATCTCATGCGCTAAATCTCATGACCTTAAATTCAAGCCGTGAATCTCCTGCCCTGAAACTCATGCCCTGAATGTCATGCCCTGAAATTCCTGCCCTGAAACTGATGCCCTGAAACTCTTGCACTGAAACACCTACCCTAAAACTCATGCCCTGAAACTCATTCCCTGAATCTCATGCCCTGAAACTCTTGCACTGAAACACCTACCCTAAAACTCATGCCCTGAATCTCATGCCGTGAAACTCATGCACTGAAACTCCTGCCCTGAAACTGATGCCCTGAATCTCATGCACTGAAACTCATGCCCTGAAACTCATGCCCTGAAACTCAAGCCCTGAATTTCATGCACTGAAGCTCATGCCCTAAATCTCATACCCTGAAACTCCTGCCCTGAAACTCATGCACTGAAACTCTTGCTATGAATCACATGCCCTAAAACTCCTGCCCTGAATCATCTGCCCAGAAACTCATTATTTGAATCACATGCCCTGAAATTCCTACCCTGAATCTCATGCCCTGAAACTCATGCCCTAAATCTCATGCCTTGAAACTCCTGCCCTCAAACTCATGCACTGAAACTCATGCAGTGAAACTCATGCCCTGAATCTCATGCCTTGAAACTCCTGCCCTGAATCTCATGCCTTGAAACTCATGCCCTGAATCTCATGCCCTGAAACTCCTGCCCGGAAACTCATGCCATGAATCTCATATACTGAAACTCACGCCCTTATTCTCCTGCCCTGAAACTCATGCCCTGAATCTCATGCCTTGATACTCCTGCCCTCAAACTCATGCACTGAAACTCATGCACTGAATCTCATGCGCTAAATCTCATGACCTTAAACTCAAGCCTTGAATCTCCTGCCCTGAAACGCATGCCCTGAATGTTATGCACTGAAATTCCTGCCCTGAAACTCAAGCCCTGAATCTCCTGCCCTGAAACTCATGCCCTGAATGTCATGCCCTGAAATTCCTGCCCTGAAACTCATGCCCTGAAACTCTTGCACTGAAACTCCTACCCTAAAACTCATGCATTGAATCTCATGCCCTGAATCTCATGCCGTGAAATTCATGCACTGAAACTCCTGCCCTGAAACTGATGCCCTGAATCTCCTGCACTGAAACTCATGCCCTGAACCTCATGCCCTGAAACTCAAGCCCTGAAACTCATGCACTGAAACTCATGCCCTGAATCACATGCCCTAAAACGCCTGCCCTGAATATCATGCCCTGAAACTCATGCCCTGAATCTCATGCCTTGAAACTCCTGCCCTCAAACTCATGCACTGAAACTCATGCCCTGAATCTCATGCCATGAAACTGCTGTCCTGAATCTCATGCCCTTAAACTCATGCCCTGAAACTCATGCCCTGAAACTCCTGCACTGATACTCATGCCATAAATCTCATATCCTGAAACTCACGCCCTGAATTACATGCCCTGAAACTCCTGCCCTGAAACTCATGCCCTGAATCTCGTGCCCTGAAACTTCTGCCCTGAAACTCATGCACTGAATCTCATGCGCTAAATCTCATGACCTTAAACTCAAGCCGTGAATCTCCTGCTCTGAAACTCATGCCCTGAATCTCATGCTCTGAAAATCCTGCCCTGAAACTCATGCACTGAAAGACATGCCCTGAAACTCTTGCACTGAAACATCGGCCCTGAATCTCCTGCCCTGAATCTCCTGCCCTGAAACCACAGACCTGAAACCCATGCCCTGAAACTCATGCCCTGAAACTTCTGCCCTGAAACTCATGCACTGAATCTCATGCGCTAAATCTCATGAACTTAAACTCAAGCCGTGAATCTCCTGCCTTGATACTCATGCCCTGAAACTCAAGCCCTGAATCTCCTGCCCTGAAACTCATGCCCTGAATGTCATGCCCTGAAATTCCTGCCCTGAAACTCATGCCCTGAAACTCTTGCACTGAAACACCTACCATAAAACTCATGCATTGAATCTCATGCCCTGAATCTCATGCCGTAAAATTCATGCACTGAAACTCCTGCCCTGAAACTGATGTCCTGAATCTCCTGCACTGAAACTCATGCCCTGAACCTCATGCCCTGAAACTCAAGCCCTGAAACTCATGCACTGAAACTCATGCCCTGAATCACATGCCCTAAAACGCCTGCCCTGAATCTCATGCCCTGAAACTCATGCCCTGAATCTCATGCCTTGAAACTCCTGCCCTCAAACTCATGCACTGAAACTCATGCCCTGAATCTCATGCCATGAAACTGCTGTCCTGAATCTCATGCCCTTAAACTCATGCCCTGAAACTCATGCCCTGAAACTCCTGCACTGATACTCATGCCATAAATCTCATATCCTGAAACTCACGCCCTGAATTACATGCCCTGAAACTCCTGCCCTGAAACTCATGCCCTGAATCTCGTGCCCTGAAACTTCTGCCCTGAAACTCATGCACTGAATCTCATGCGCTAAATCTCATGACCTTAAACTCAAGCCGTGAATCTCCTGCCCTGAAACTCATGCCCTGAATCTCATGCTCTGAAACTCCTGCCCTGAAACTCATACACTGAAAGACATGCCCTGAAACTCTTGCACTGAAACATCGGCCCTGAATCTCCTGCCCTGAAACTTCTGCCCTGACTCCCATGAACTGAAACTCAAGCCCTGATTCTCCTGCCCTGAAACTCATGCCCTGAATCTCATGCCTTGAAACTCCTGCCATCAAACTCATGCACTGAAACTCATGCACTGAAACTCATGCCCTGAATCTCATGCCCTGAAATTCAAGCCCTTATTCTCCTGCCCTGAAACTCATGCCCTGAATCTCATGCCTTGAAACTCCTGCCCTCAAACTCATGCACTGAAACTCAGGCACTGAAACTCACGCCCTGAATTACATGCCCTGAAACTCCTGTCCTGAAACTCATGCCCTGAAACTCATGCCCTGAATCTCATGCCCTGAAACTCAAGCCCTTATTCTCCTGCCCTGAAACCCATGCTCTGAATCTCATGCCCTGAAACTTCTGCCCTGAAACTCATGCACTGAATCTCATGCGCTAAATCTCATGACCTTAAACTCAAGCCGTGAATCTCCTGCCCTGAAACTGATGCCCTGAATCTCATACACTGACACTCATGCCCTGAACCTCATGCCCTGAAACTCAAGCCCAGAATCTAATGCACTGAAACTCATTCCCTAAATCTCAAACCCTGAAACTCCTGCCCTGAAATTCATGCACTGAAACTCATGCCCTGAATCGCATGCCCTGAAATTCCTGCCCTGAATCTCATGCCCTGAAACTCAAGCCCTTAATCTCCTGCCCTGAAACTCATGCCCTGAATCTCATGCCTTGATACTCCTGCCCTCAAACTCATGCACTGAAACTCATGCACTGAATCTCATGCGCTAAATCTCATGACCTTAAACTCAAGCCTTGAATATCCTGCCCTGAAACTTATGCCCTGAATGTCATGCCCTGAAATTCCTAACCTGAAACTCATGCCCTGAATGCAATGCCTTGAAACTCCTGTCCTGAATCTCATGCCCTGAAACTCATGCCCTGAATCTCATGCCCTGAAACTCCTGCACTGAAACTCATGCCATGAATCTCATATCCTGAAACTCACGCCCTGAATGCAATGCCTTGAAACTCCTGTCCTGAATCTCATGCCCTGAAACTCATGCCCTGAATCTCATGCCCTGAAACTTCTGCCCTGAAACTCATGCACTGAATCTCATGCGCTAATTCTCATGAACTTAAACTCAAGCCGTGAATCTCCTGCCTTGATACTCATGCCCTGAATATCATGCCTTGAAACTCCTGTCCTGAATCTCATGCACTGAAACTCACGCACTGAATTACATGCCCTGAAACACCTGTCCTGAAACTCATGCCCTGAAACTCATGCCCTGAATATCCTGCCCTGAAACTCAAGCCCTTATTCTCCTGCCCTGAAACTCATGCCCTGAATCTCATGCCCTGAATCTCATGCGCTAAATCTCATGACCTTAAACTCAAGCCGTGAATCTCCTGCCCTGAAACTCATGCCCTGAATGTCATGCCCTGAAATTCCTGCCCTGAAACTCATGCCCTCAAACTCTTGCACTGAAACACCTACCCTAAAACTCATGCCCTGAAACTCATTCCCTGAATCTCATGCCCTGAAACTCTTGCACTGAAACACCTACCCTAAAACTCATGCCCTGAATCTCATGCCGTGAAACTCATGCACTGAAACTCCTGCCCTGAAACTGATGCCCTGAATCTCATGCACTGAAACTCATGCCCTGAACCTCATGCCCTGAAACTCAAGCCCTGAATTTCATGCACTGAAGCTCATGCCCTAAATCTCATACCCTGAAACTCATGCACTGAAACTCTTGCTATGAATCACATGCCCTAAAACTCCTGCCCTGAATCATCTGCCCAGAAACTCATTATCTGAATCACATGCCCTGAAATTCCTACCCTGAATCTCATGCCCTGAAACTCATGCCCTGAATCTAATGCCTTGAAACTCCTTCCCTCAAACTCATGCACTGAAACTCATGCAGGGAATCTCATGCCCTGAATCTCATGCCCTGAAACTTCTGCCCTGAAACTCATGCACTGAATCTCATGCGCTAAATCTCATGACCTTAAACTCAAGCCTTGAATCTCCTGCCCTGAAACTTATGCCCTGAATGTCATGCCCTGAAATTCCTAACCTGAAACTCATGCCCTGAATGTAATGCCTTGAAACTCCTGTCCTGAATCTCATGCCCTGAAACTCATGCACTGAATCTCATGCCCTGAAACTCCATCACTGAAACTCATGCCATGAATCTCATATCCTGAAACTCACGCCCTGAATTACATGCCCTGAAACTCCTGCCCTGAAACTCTTGCACTGAAACACCTACCCTAAAACTCATGCCCAGAAACTCATTCCCTGAATCTCATGCCCTGAAACTCTTGCACTGAAACACCTACCCTAAAACTCATGCCCTGAATCTCATGCCGTGAAATTCATGCACTGAAACTCCTGCCCTGAAACTGATGCCCTGAATCTCATGCCCTGAACCTCATGCCCTGAAACTCAAGCCCTGAATTTCATGCACTGAAGCTCATGCCCTAAATCTCATACCCTGAAACTCCTGCACTGAAACTCATGCACTGAAACTCTTGCTATGAATCACATGCCCTAAAACTCCTGCCCTGAATCATCTGCCCAGAAACTCATTATCTGAATCACATGCCCTGAAATTCCTACCCTGAATCTCATGCCCTGAAACTCATGCCCTGAATCTCATGCCCTGAAACTTCTGCCCTGAAACTCATGCACTGAATCTCATGCGCTAAATCTCATGACCTTAAATTCAAGCCGTGAATCTCCTGCCCTGAAACTCATGCCCTGAATGTCATGCCCTGAAATTCCTGCCCTGAAACTGATGCCCTGAAACTCTTGCACTGAAACACCTACCCTAAAACTCATGCCCTGAAACTCATTCCCTGAATCTCATGCCCTGAAACTCTTGCACTGAAACACCTACCCTAAAACTCATGCCCTGAATCTCATGCCGTGAAACTCATGCACTGAAACTCCTGCCCTGAATCATCTGCCCAGAAACTCATTATCTGAATCACATGCCCTGAAATTCCTACCCTGAATCTCATGCCCTGAAACTCATGCCCTGAATCTCATGCCCTGAAACTTCTGCCCTGAAACTCATGCACTGAATCTCATGCGCTAAATCTCATGACCTTAAATTCAAGCCGTGAATCTCCTGCCCTGAAACTCATGCCCTGAATGTCATGAGCGGAAATTCCTGCCCTGAAACTGATGCCCTGAAACTCTTGCACTGAAACACCTACCCTAAAACTCATGCCCTGAAACTCATTCCCTGAATCTCATGCCCTGAAACTCTTGCACTGAAACACCTACCCTAAAACTCATGCCCTGAATCTCATGCCGTGAAACTCATGCACTGAAACTCCTGCCCTGAAACTGATGCCCTGAATCTCATGCACTGAAACTCATGCCCTGAAACTCATGCCCTGAAACTCAAGCCCTGAATTTCATGCACTGAAGCTCATGCCCTAAATCTCATACCCTGAAACTCCTGCCCTGAAACTCATGCACTGAAACTCTTGCTATGAATCACATGCCCTAAAACTCCTGCCCTGAATCATCTGCCCAGAAACTCATTATTTGAATCACATGCCCTGAAATTCCTACCCTGAATCTCATGCCCTGAAACTCATGCCCTAAATCTCATGCCTTGAAACTCCTGCCCTCAAACTCATGCACTGAAACTCATGCAGTGAAACTCATGCCCTGAATCTCATGCCTTGAAACTCCTGCCCTGAATCTCATGCCTTGAAACTCATGCCCTGAATCTCATGCCCTGAAACTCCTGCCCGGAAACTCATGCCATGAATCTCATATACTGAAACTCACGCCCTTATTCTCCTGCGTTGAAACTCATGCCCTGAATCTCATGCCTTGATACTCCTGCCCTCAAACTCATGCACTGAAACTCATGCACTGAATCTCATGCGCTAAATCTCATGACCTTAAACTCAAGCCTTGAATCTCCTGCCCTGAAACGCATGCCCTGAATGTTATGCACTGAAATTCCTGCCCTGACTCTCAAGCCCTGAATCTCCTGCCCTGAAACTCATGCCCTGAATGTCATGCCCTGAAATTCCTGCCCTGAAACTCATGCCCTGAAACTCTTGCACTGAAACTCCTACCCTAAAACTCATGCATTGAATCTCATGCCCTGAATCTCATGCCGTGAAATTCATGCACTGAAACTCCTGCCCTGAAACTGATGCCCTGAATCTCCTGCACTGAAACTCATGCCCTGAACCTCATGCCCTGAAACTCAAGCCCTGAAACTCATGCACTGAAACTCATGCCCTGAATCACATGCCCTAAAACGCCTGCCCTGAATATCATGCCCTGAAACTCATGCCCTGAATCTCATGCCTTGAAACTCCTGCCCTCAAACTCATGCACTGAAACTCATGCCCTGAATCTCATGCCATGAAACTGCTGTCCTGAATCTCATGCCCTTAAACTCATGCCCTGAAACTCATGCCCTGAAACTCCTGCACTGATACTCATGCCATAAATCTCATATCCTGAAACTCACGCCCTGAATTACATGCCCTGAAACTCCTGCCCTGAAACTCATGCCCTGAATCTCGTGCCCTGAAACTTCTGCCCTGAAACTCATGCACTGAATCTCATGCGCTAAATCTCATGACCTTAAACTCAAGCCGTGAATCTCCTGCCCTGAAACTCATGCCCTGAATCTCATGCTCTGAAAATCCTGCCCTGAAACTCATGCACTGAAAGACATGCCCTGAAACTCTTGCACTGAAACATCGGCCCTGAATCTCCTGCCCTGAATCTCCTGCCCTGAAACCACAGACCTGAAACCCATGCCCTGAAACTCATGCCCTGAAACTCATGCCCTGAATCTCATGCAGTGAAACACCTGCCCTCAAACTCATGCACTGAAACTCATGCTCTGAATCTCCTGCCCTGAAACTCCTGCACTGAAATACGTGCCCTAAAACACCTGCCTTGAAACTCAAGCCCCGAATCTCATGCCCTGAATCTCCTGCCCTGAATCTCCTGCCTTGAAACTCATGCCCTGAATCTCATGCCCTCAAACTCTTGCACTGAAACACCTGCCCTAAAGCACATGCCCTGAAATTCCTGCCCTGAAACACATGCCCTGAATCTCATGCCCTGAAACTCTTGCTCTGAAACTCCTGCCCTGAAACTGATGCCCTGAATCTCATGCACTGACACTCATGCCCTGAACCTCATGCCCTGAAACTTCTGCCCTGAAACTCATGCACTGAATCTCATGCGCTAAATCTCATGACCTTAAATTCAAGCCGTGAATCTCCTGCCCTGAAACTCATGCCCTGAATGTCATGAGCGGAAATTCCTGCCCTGAAACTGATGCCCTGAAACTCTTGCACTGAAACACCTACCCTAAAACTCATGCCCTGAAACTCATTCCCTGAATCTCATGCCCTGAAACTCTTGCACTGAAACACCTACCCTAAAACTCATGCCCTGAATCTCATGCCGTGAAACTCATGCACTGAAACTCCTGCCCTGAAACTGATGCCCTGAATCTCATGCACTGAAACTCATGCCCTGAAACTCATGCCCTGAAACTCAAGCCCTGAATTTCATGCACTGAAGCTCATGCCCTAAATCTCATACCCTGAAACTCCTGCCCTGAAACTCATGCACTGAAACTCTTGCTATGAATCACATGCCCTAAAACTCCTGCCCTGAATCATCTGCCCAGAAACTCATTATTTGAATCACATGCCCTGAAATTCCTACCCTGAATCTCATGCCCTGAAACTCATGCCCTAAATCTCATGCCTTGAAACTCCTGCCCTCAAACTCATGCACTGAAACTCATGCAGTGAAACTCATGCCCTGAATCTCATGCCTTGAAACTCCTGCCCTGAATCTCATGCCTTGAAACTCATGCCCTGAATCTCATGCCCTGAAACTCCTGCCCGGAAACTCATGCCATGAATCTCATATACTGAAACTCACGCCCTTATTCTCCTGCCCTGAAACTCATGCCCTGAATCTCATGCCTTGATACTCCTGCCCTCAAACTCATGCACTGAAACTCATGCACTGAATCTCATGCGCTAAATCTCATGACCTTAAACTCAAGCCTTGAATCTCCTGCCCTGAAACGCATGCCCTGAATGTTATGCACTGAAATTCCTGCCCTGAAACTCAAGCCCTGAATCTCCTGCCCTGAAACTCATGCCCTGAATGTCATGCCCTGAAATTCCTGCCCTGAAACTCATGCCCTGAAACTCTTGCACTGAAACTCCTACCCTAAAACTCATGCATTGAATCTCATGCCCTGAATCTCATGCCGTGAAATTCATGCACTGAAACTCCTGCCCTGAAACTGATGCCCTGAATCTCCTGCACTGAAACTCATGCCCTGAACCTCATGCCCTGAAACTCAAGCCCTGAAACTCATGCACTGAAACTCATGCCCTGAATCACATGCCCTAAAACGCCTGCCCTGAATCTCATGCCCTGAAACTCATGCCCTGAATCTCATGCCTTGAAACTCCTGCCCTCAAACTCATGCACTGAAACTCATGCCCTGAATCTCATGCCATGAAACTGCTGTCCTGAATCTCATGCCCTTAAACTCATGCCCTGAAACTCATGCCCTGAAACTCCTGCACTGATACTCATGCCATAAATCTCATATCCTGAAACTCACGCCCTGAATTACATGCCCTGAAACTCCTGCCCTGAAACTCATGCCCTGAATCTCGTGCCCTGAAACTTCTGCCCTGAAACTCATGCACTGAATCTCATGCGCTAAATCTCATGACCTTAAACTCAAGCCGTGAATCTCCTGCCCTGAAACTCATGCCCTGAATCTCATGCTCTGAAAATCCTGCCCTGAAACTCATGCACTGAAAGACATGCCCTGAAACTCTTGCACTGAAACATCGGCCCTGAATCTCCTGCCCTGAATCTCCTGCCCTGAAACCACAGACCTGAAACCCATGCCCTGAAACTCATGCCCTGAAACTCATGCCCTGAATCTCATGCAGTGAAACACCTGCCCTCAAACTCATGCACTGAAACTCATGCTCTGAATCTCCTGCCCTGAAACTCCTGCACTGAAATACGTGCCCTAAAACACCTGCCTTGAAACTCAAGCCCCGAATCTCATGCCCTGAATCTCCTGCCCTGAATCTCCTGCCTTGAAACTCATGCCCTGAATCTCATGCCCTCAAACTCTTGCACTGAAACACCTGCCCTAAAGCACATGCCCTGAAATTCCTGCCCTGAAACACATGCCCTGAATCTCATGCCCTGAAACTCTTGCTCTGAAACTCCTGCCCTGAAACTGATGCCCTGAATCTCATGCACTGACACTCATGCCCTGAACCTCATGCCCTGAAACTCAAGCCCTGAATCTCATGCTCTGAAACTCATGCCCTAAATCTCATACCCTGAAACTCCTGCCCTGAAACTCATGCACTGAAACTCTTGCTATGAATCACATGCCCTAAAACTCCTGCCCTGAATCATCTGCCCAGAAACTCATTATCTGAATCACATGCCCTGAAATTCCTACCCTGAATCTCATGCCCTGAAACTCATGCCCTAAATCTCATGCCTTGAAACTCCTGCCCTCAAACTCATGCACTGAAACTCATGCAGTGAAACTCATGCCCTGAATCTCATGCCTTGAAACTCCTGCCCTGAATCTCATGCCTTGAAACTCATGCCCTGAATCTCATGCCCTGAAACTCCTGCTCTTAAACTCATGCACTGAAACTCATGCACTGAAACTCATGCCCTGAATTGCATGCCTTGAAACTCCTGTGCTGAATCTCATGCCCTGAAACTCATACCCTGAATCTCATGCCCTGAAACTCATGCACTGAATCTCTTGTGCTAAATCTCATGACCTTAAACTCAAGCCTTGAATCTCCTGCCCTGAAACTCCTGTCCTGAATCTCATGCCCTGTAACTCATGACCTGAATCCCATGCCCTGAAACTCAAGCCCTGATTCTCCTGCCCTGAAACTGATGCCCTGAATCTCATGCCTTGAAACTCCTGCCCTCAAACTCATGCACTGAAACTCATGCTCTGAAACTCATGCCCTGAATCTCATGCCCTGAAACTCAAGCACTTATTCTCCTGCCCTGAAACCCATGACCTGAATCTCATGCACTGAAACTACTGCACTGAAACTCATGTCCTGAACATCATGCCCTGAAACTGCTGCGCTGAATATCATGCCATGAATCTCATATCCTGAAACTCATGCCCTGAATTACATGCCCTGAAAATCCTTCACTGAAACTCATGCCCTGAAACTCATGCCCTGAATCTCATGCCCTGACACTTCTGCCCCGAAACTCATGCACTGAATCTCATGCGCTAAATCTCATGACCTTAAACTCAAGCCGTGAATCTCCTGCCTTGAAACTCATGCCCTGAATCTCATGCCTTGAAACTCCTGTCCTGAATCTCATGCCCTGAAACTCATGCCCTGAATCTCATGCCTTGAAACTCCTGCATTCAAACTCATGCACTGAAACTCATGCACTGAAACTCATGCCCTGAATGTCATGCCCTGAAACTCAAGCCCTTATTCTCCTGCCCTGAAACCCATGACCTGAATCTCATGCCCTGAAACTTCTGCCTGAAACTCATGCACTGAATCTCATGCGCTAAATCTCATGACCTTAAACTCAAGCCCTGATTCTCCTGCCCTGAAACTCATGCATTGAATCTCATGCCTTGAAACTCCTGCCCTCAAACTCATGCACTGAAACTCATGCACTGAAACTCACGCCCTGAATTACATGCCCTGAATCTCCTGCCCTGAAACTCATGCCCTGAAACTCATGCCCTGAATCTCATGCCCTGAAACTCAAGCCTTTATTCTCCTGCCCTGAAACCCATGCCATGAATCTCATGCCCTGAAACTTCTGCCCTGAAACTCATGCACTGAATCTCATGCGCTAAATCTCATGACCTTAAACTCAAGCCGTGAATCTCCTGCCCTGAAACTGATGCCCTGAATCTCATGCCTTAAAACTCCTCTACTGAATCTCATGCCCTGAAACTCATGCCCTGACTCCCATGCCCTGAAACTCAAGCCCTGATTCTCCTGCCCTGAAACTCATGCCCTGAATCTCATGCCTTGAAACTCCTGCCCTCAAACTCATGCACTGAAACTCATGCACTGAAACTCATGCCCTGAATCTCATGCCCTGAAACTCAAGCCCCTATTCTCCTGCCCTGAAACCCATGACCTGAATCTCATGCCCTGAAACTTCTGCCCTGAAACTCATGCACTGAATCTCATGCGCTAAATCTCATGACCTTAAACTCAAGCCCTGATTCTCCTGCCCTGAAACTCATGCCCTGAATCTCATGCCTTGAAACTCCTGCCCTCAAACTCATGCACTGAAACTCAGGCACTGAAACTCACGCCCTGAATTACATGCCCTGAGACTCCTGTCCTGAAACTCATGCCCTGAAACTCATGCACTGAATCTCATGCCCTGAAACTCAAGCCCTTATTCTCCTGCCCTGAAACCCATGCCCTGAATCTCATGCCCTGAAACTTCTGCCCTGAAACTCATGCACTGAATCTCTTGCGCTAAATCTCATGACCTTAAACTCAAGCCGTGAATCTCCTGCCCTGAAACTGATGCCCTGAATCTCATACACTGACACTCATGCCCTGAACCTCATGCCCTGAAACTCAAGCCCTGAATCTAATGCACTGAAACTCATTCCCTAAATCTCAAACCCTGAAACTCCTGCCCTGAAATTCCTGCCCTGAATCTCATGCCCTGAAACTCAAGCCCTTATTCCCCTGCCCTGAAACTCATGCCCTGAATCTCATGCCTTGATACTCCTGCCCTCAAACTCATGCACTGAAACTCATGCACTGAATCTCATGCGCTAAATCTCATGACCTTAAACTCAAGCCTTGAATCTCCTGCCCTGAAACTTATGCCCTGAATGTCATGCCCTGAAATTCCTAACCTGAAACTCATGCCCTGAATGCAATGCCTTGAAACTCCTGTCCTGAATCTCATGCCCTGAAACTCATGCCCTGAACATCATGCCCTGAAACTGCTGCCCTGAATATCATGCCTTGAATCTCATATCCTGAAACTCATGCGCTGAATTACATGCCCTGAAACTCATGCCCTGAATCTCATGCCCTGAAACTTCTGCCCTGAAACTGATGCACTGAATCTCATGCGCTAAATCTCTTGAACTTAAACTCAAGCCGTGAATCTCCTGCCTTGATACTCATGCCCTGAATATCATGCCTTGAAACTCCTGTCCTGAATCTCATGCACTGAAACTCACGCCCTGAATCACATGCCCTGAAATTCCTACCCTGAATCTCATGCCCTGAAACTCATGTCCTGAATCTAATGCCTTGAAACTCCTGCCCTCAAACTCATGCACTGAAACTCATGCAGTGAATCTCATGCCCTGAATCTCATGCCCTGAAACTTCTGCCCTGAAACTCGTGCACTGTACCTCATGCGCTAAATCTCATGACCTTAAACACAAGCCGTGAATCTCCTGCCCTGAAACTCATGCCCTGAATGTCATGCCCTGAAATTCCTGCCCTGAAACTCATGCCCTGAAACTCTTGCACTGAAACACCTACCCTAAAACTCATGCCCTGAAACTCATTCCCTGAATCTCATGCCCTGAAACTCTTGCACTGAAACACCTACCCTAAAACTCATGCCCTGAATCTCATGCCGTGAAACTCATGCACTGAAACTCCTGCCCTGAAAATGATGCCCTGAATCTCATGCACTGAAACTCATGCCCTGAACCTCATGCCCTGAAACTCAAGCCCTGAATTTCATGCACTGAAGCTCATGCCCTAAATCTCATACCCTGAAACTCCTGCCCTGAAACTCATTCACTGAAACTCTTGCTATGAATCACATGCCCTAAAACTCCTGCCCTGAATCATCTGCCCAGAAATTCATTATCTGAATCACATGCCCTGAAATTCCTACCCTGAATCTCATGCCCTGAAACTCATGCCCTAAATCTCATGCCTTGAAACTCCTGCCCTCAAACTCATGCACTGAAACTCATGCAGTGAAACTCATGCCCTGAATCTCATGCCTTGAAACTCCTGCCCTGAATCTCATGCCTTGAAACTCATGCCCTGAATCTTATGCCCTGAAACTCCTGCACTGAAACTCATGCCATGAATCTCATATACTGAAACTCACGCCCTGAATTACATGCCCTGAAACTCCTGCCCGGAAACTCATGCCCTGAATCTCATATCCTGAAACTCAAGCCCTTATTCTCCTGCCCTGAAACTCATGCCCTGAATCTCATGCCTTGATACTCCTGCCCTCAAACTCATGCACTGAAACTCATGCACTGAATCTCATGCGCTAAATCTCATGACCTTAAACTCAAGCCTTGAATCTCCTGCCCTGAAACTCATGCCCTGAATGTCATGCCCTGAAATTCCTGCCCTGAAACTCAAGCCCTGAATATCCTGCCCTGAAACTCATGCCCTGAATGTCATGCCCTGAAATTCCTGCCCTGAAACTCATGCCCTGAAACTCGTGCACTGAAACACCTACCCTAAAACTCATGCATTGAATCTCATGCCCTGAATCTCATGCCGTGAAATTCATGCACTGAAACTCCTGCCCTGAAACTGATGCCCTGAATCTCCTGCACTGAAACTCATGCCCTGAACCTCATGCCCTGAAACTCAAGCCCTGAATCTCATGCACTGAAACTCATGCCCTAAATCTCATACCCTGAAACTCCTGCCCTGAAACTCATGCACTGAACCTCATGCCCTGAATCACATGCCCTAAAACGCCTGCCCTGAATCATCTGCCCAGAAACTCATTATCTGAATCACATGCCCTGAAATTCCTCCCCTGAAACTCTTGCACTGAAACACCGGCCCTGAATCTCCTGCCCTGAATCTCCTGCCCTGAAACCACAGACCTGAAACCCATGCCCTGAAACTCATGCCCTGAAACTCATGCCCTGAATCTCATGCTGTGAAACTCCTGCCCTCAAACTCATGCACTGAAACTCATGCTCAGAATCTCCTGCCCTGAAACTCCTGCACTGAAACTCATGCACTGAATCTCATGCGCTAAATCTCATGACCTTAAACTCAAGCCGTGAATCTCCTGCCCTGAAACTTATGCCCTGAATCTCATGCTCTGAAAATCCTGCCCTGAAACTCATGCACTGAAAGACATGCCCTGAAACTCTTGCACTGAAACACCGGCCCTGAATCTCCTGCCCTGAATCTCCTGCCCTGAAACTCATGCCCTGAATCTCATGCCTTGAAACTCCTGCCCTCAAACTCATGCACTGAAACTCATGCACTGAAACTCATGCCCTGAATCTCATGCCCTGAAACTCAAGCCCTTATTCTCCTGCCCTGAAACCCATGACCTGAATCTCATACCCTGAAACTTCTGCCCTGAAACTCATGCCCTGAATCTAATGCACTGAAACTACTGCACTGAAACTCATGTCCTGAACATCATGTCCTGAAACTGCTGCCCTGAATATCATGCCATGAATCTCATATCCTGAAACTCATGCCCTGAATTACATGCCCTGAAACTCATGCCCTGAATCTCATGCCCTGAAACTTCTGCCCTGAAACTGATGCACTGAATCTCATGCGCTAAATCTCTTGAACTTAAACTCAAACCGTGAATCTCCTGCCTTGATACTCATGCCCTGAATATCATGCCTTGAAACTCCTGTCCTGAATCTCATGCACTGAAACTCACGCCCTGAATCACATGCCCTGAAATTCCTACCCTGAATCTCATGCCCTGAAACTCATGCCCTGAATCTAATGCCTTGAAACTCCTTTCCTCAAACTCATGCACTGAAACTCATGCAGTGAATCCCATGCCCTGAATCTCATGCCCTGAAAATTCTGCCCAGAAACTCATGCACTGAATCTCATGCGCTAAATCTCATGACCTTAAACTCAAGCCGTGAATCGCCTGCCCTGAAACTCATGCCCTGAATGTCATGCCCTGAAATTCCTGCCCTGAAACTCAAGCCCCGAATCTCATGCCCTGAATCTCCTGCCCTGAATCTCCTGCCTTGCAACTCATGCCCTGAATCTCATGCCCTCAAACTCTTGCACTGAAACACCTGCCCTAAAGCACATGCCCTGAAATCCCTGCCCTGAAACACATGCCCTGAATCTCATGCCCTGAAACTCTTGCACTGAAACTCCTGCCCTGAAACTGATGCCCTGAATCTCATGCCCTGAAACTCAAGCCCTGAATCTCATGCACTGAAACTCCTGCCCTCAAACTCATGCACTGAAACTCATGCACTGAAACTCATGCCCTGAATCTCATGCCTTGAAACTCCTGTCCTGAATCTCATGCCCTGAATCTCATGCCCTGAATCTCATGCCTTGAAACTGCTGCCCTCAAACTCATGCACTGAAACTCATGCACTGAAACTCACGCCCTGAATTACATGCCCTGAAACTCTTGCGCTGAAACACCTACCCTAAAACTCATGCCCTGAATCTCATGCCGTGAAACTCATGCACTGAAACTCCTGCCCTGAAACTGATGCCCTGAATCTCATGCACTGTAACTCATGCCCTGAACCTCATGCCCTGAAACTCAAGCCCTGAATTTCATGCACTGAAGCTCATGCCCTAAATCTCATACCCTGAAACTCCTGCCCTGAAACTCATGCACTGAAACTCTTGCTATGAATCACATGCCCTAAAACTCCTGCCCTGAATCATCTGCCCAGAAACTCATTATCTGAATCACATGCCCTGAAATTGCTACCCTGAATCTCATGCCCTGAAACTCATGCCCTAAATCTCATGCCTTGAAACTCCTGCCCTCAAACTCATGCACTGAAACTCATGCAGTGAAACTCATGCCCTGAATCTCATGCCTTGAAACTCCTGCCCTGAATCTCATTTCTTTAAACTCATGCCCTGAATCTCATGCCCTGAAACTCCTGCACTGAAACTCATGCCATGAATCTCATATACTGAAACTCACGCCCTGAATTACATGCCCTGAAACTCCTGCCCGGAAACTCATGCCCTGAATCTCATATCCTGAAACTCAAGCCCTTATTCTCCTGCCCTGAAACTCATGCCCTGAATCTCATGCCTTGATACTCCTGCCCTCAAACTCATGCACTGAAACTCATGCACTGAATCTCATGCGCTAAATCTCATGACCTTAAACTCAAGCCTTGAATCTCCTGCCCTGAAACTCATGCCCTGAATGTCATGCCCTGAAATTCCTGCCCTGAAACTCAAGCCCTGAATCTCCTGCCCTGAAACTCATGCCCTGAATGTCATGCCCTGAAATTCCTGCCCTGAAACTCATGCCCTGAAACTCGTGCACTGAAACACCTACCCTAACACTCATGCATTGAATCTCATGCCCTGAATCTCATGCCGTGAAATTCATGCACTGAAACTCATGCCCTGAACCTCATGCCCTGAAACTCAAGCCCTGAATCTCATGCACTGAAACGCATGCCCTAAATCTCATACCCTGAAACTCCTGCCCTGAAACTCATGCACTGAAACTCACGCCCTGAATCACCTGCCCTAAAACGCCTGCCCTGAATCATCTGCCCAGAAACTCATTATCTGAATCACATGCCCTGAAATTCCTGCCCTGAATCTCATGCCCTGAAACTCATGACCTGAATCTCATGCCTTGAAACTCCTGCCCACAAACTCATGCACTGAAACTCATGCCCTGAATCTCATGCCATGAAACTGCTGTCCTGAATCTCATGCCCTGAAACTCATGCCCAGAATCTCATGCCCAGAAACTCATGCCCTGAAACTCCTGCACTGATACTCATGCCATTAATCTCATATCCTGAAACTCACGCCCTGAATTACATGCCCTGAAACTCCTGCCCTGAAACTCATGCCCTGAATCTCGTGCCCTGAAACTTCTGCCCTGAAACTCATCCACTGAATCTCATGCGCTAAATCTCATGACCTTAAACTCAAGCCGTGAATCTCCTGCCCTGAAACTCATGCCCTGAATCTCATGCTCTGAAAATCCTGCCCTGAAACTCATGCACTGAAAGACATGCCCAGAAACTCTTGCACTGAAACACCGGCCCTGAATCTCCTGCCCTGAATCTCCTGCCCTGAAACCACAGACCTGAAACCCATGCCCTGAAGCTCATGCCCTGAAACTCATGCCCTGAATCTCATGCAGTGAAACTCCTGCCCTCAAACTCATGCACTGAAACTCATGCTCTGAATCTCCTGCCCTGAAACTCCTGCACAGAAATACGTGCCCTAAAACACCTGCCTTGAAACACAAGCCCCTAATCTCATGCCCTGAATCTCCTGCCCTGAATCTCCTGCCTTGAAACTCATGCCCTGAATCTCACGCCCTCAAACTCTTGCACTGAAACACCTGCCCTAAAGCACATGCCCTGAAATTCCTGCCCTGAAACACATGCCCTGAAACTCAAGCCCTGAATCTCATGCACTGAAACTCCTGCCCTCAAACTCATGCACTGAAACTCATGCACTGAAACTCATGCCCTGAATCTCATGCCTTGAAACTCCTGTCCTGAATCTCATGCCCTGAATCTCATGCCCTGAATCTCATGCCTTGAAACTGCTGCCCTCAAACTCATGCACTGAAACTCATGCACTGAAACTCACGCCCTGAATTACATGCCCTGAAACTCATGCCCTGAAACACATGCCCTGAATCTCATGTCCTGAAACTTCTGCAATGAATCTCATGCACTGAATCTCATGCGCTAAATCTCATGACCTTAAACTCAAGCCGTGAATCTCCTGCCCTGAAACTCATGCCCTGAATGTCATGCCCTGAAATTCCTGCCCTGAAACTCATGCCCTGAATCTCAAGCCCTGAAACTCTTGCACTGAAACACCTACCCTAAAGCTCATGCCCTGAATCTCATGCACTGAATCTCATGCCGTGAAACTCATGCACTGAAACTCCTGCCCTGAAACTGATGCCCTGAATCTCATGCACTGAAACTCATGCCCTGAACCTCATGCCCTGAAACTCAAGCTCTGAATCTCATGCACTGAAGCTCATGCCCTAAATCTCATACCCTGAAACTCCTGCCCTGAAACTCATGCACTGAGACTCATGCCCTGAATCACATGCCCTGAAACTTCTGCCCTGAAACTCATGCCCTGGACCTCATGCCCTGAAACTCATGCACTGAATCTCATGCACTGAAACTGATGTCCTGAACATCATGCCCTGAAACTGCTGCGCTGAATATCATGCGATGAATCTCATATCCTGAAACTCATGCCCCGAATTACATGCCCTGAAAATCCTTCACTGAAACTCATGCCCTGAAACTCATGCCCTGAATCTCATGCCCTGAAACTTCTGCCCCGAAACTCATGCACTGAATCTCATGCGCTAAATCTCATGACCTTAAATTCAAGCCGTGAATCTCCTGCCTTGAAACTCATGCGCTGAATCTCATGCCTTGAAACTCCTGTCCTGAATCTCATGCCCTGAAACTCATGCCCTGAATCCCATGCCCTGAAACTCAAGCCCTGATTCTCCTCCCCTGAAACTCATGCACTGAATCTCATGCCTTGAAACTCCTGCCCTCAAACTCATGCACTGAAACTCATGCTCTGAAACTCATGCCCTGAATCTCATGCCCTGAAACTCAAGCCCTTATTCTCCTGATCTGAAACCCATGACCTGAATCTCATGCCCTGAAACTTCTGCCCTGAAACTCATGCACTGAATCTCATGCGCTAAATCTCATGACCTTAAACTCAAGCCGTGAATCTCCTGCTCTGAAACTCATGCACTGAATCTCATGCACTGAAACTACTGCACTGAAACTCACGTCCTGAACATCATGCCCTGAAACTGCTGCGCTGAATATCATGCCATGAATCTCATATCCTGAAACTCATGCCCTGAATTGCATGCCCTGAAAATCCTTCACTGAAACTCATGCCCTGTACCTCATGCCCTGAATCTCATGCCCTGAAACTTCTCCCCCGAAACTCATGCACTGAATCTCATGCGCTAAATCTCATGACCTTAAACTCAAGCCGTGAATCTCTTGCCTTGAAACTCATGCCCTGAATCTCATGCCTTCAAACTCCTGTCCTGAATCTCATGCCCTGAAACTCATGCCCTGACTCCCATGCCCTGAAACTCAAGCCCTGATTCTCCTGCCCTGAAACTCATGCCCTGAATCTCATGCCTTGAAACTCCTGCCCTCAAACTCATGCACTGAAACTCATGCACTGAAACTCATGCCCTGAATCTCATGCCCTGAAACTCAAGCCCTCATTCTCCTGCCCTGAAACCCATGACCTGAATCTCATGCCCTGAAACTTCTGCCCTGATACTCATGCACTGAATCTCATGCGCTAAATCTCATGACCTTAAACTCAAGCCCTGATTCTCCTGCCCTGAAACTCATGCCCTGAATCTCATGCCTTGAAACTCCTGCCCTCAAACTCATGCACTGAAACTCACGCCCTGAATTGCATGCCCTGAAACTCCTGTCCTGAAACTCATGCCCTGAAACTCATGCCCTGAATCTCATGCCCTGAAACTCAAGCCCTTATTCTCCTGCCCTGAAACCCATGCCCTGAATCTCATGCCCTGAAACTTCTGCCCTGAAACTCATGCACTGAATCTCATGCGCTAAATCTCATGACCTTAAACTCAAGCCGTGAATCTCCTGCCCTGAAACTGATGCCCTGAATCTCATACACTGACACTCATGCCCTGAACCTCATGCCCTGTAACTCAAACCCTGAATCTCATGCACTGAAACTCATTCCCTAAATCTCAAACCCTGAAACTCCTGCCCTGAAATTCATGCACTGAAACTCATGCCCTGAATCACATGCCCTAAAACTCCTGCCCTGAATCATATGCTCAGAAACTCATTATCTGAATCACATGCCCTGAAATTCCTGCCCTGAATCTCATGCCCTGAAACTCAAGCCCTTATTCTCCTGCCCTGAAACTCATGCCCTGAATGTCATGCCCTGAAATTCCTGCCCTGAAACTCATGCCCTGAAACTCTTGCACTGAAACACCTACCCAAAAACTTAAGCCCTGAAACTCATTCCCTGAATCTCATGCCCTGAAACTCTTGCACTGAAACACCTACCCTAAAACTCATGCCCTGAATCTCATGCCGTGAAACTCATGCACTGAAACTCCTGCCCTGAAACTGATGCCCTGAATCTCATGCACTGAAACTCATGCCCTGAACCTCATGCCCTGAAACTCAAGCCCTGAATTTCATGCACTGAAGCTCATGCCCTAAATCTCATACCCTGAAACTCCTGCCCTGAAACTCATGCACTGAAACTCTTGCTATGAATCACATGCCCTAAAACTCCTGCCCTGAATCATCTGTCCAGAAACTCATTATCTGAATCACATGCCCTGAAATTCCTACCCTGAATCTCATGCCCTGAAACTCATGCCCTAAATCTCAAGCCTTGAAACTCCTGCCCTCAAACTCATGCACTGAAACTCATGCAGTGAAACTCATGCCCTGAATCTCATGCCTTGAAACTCCTGCCCTGAATCTCAAGCCTTGAAACTCATGCCCTGAATCTCATGCCCTGAAACTCCTGCCCGGAAACTCATGCCATGAATCTCACATCCTGAAACTCAAGCCCTTATTCTCCTGCACTGAAACTCATGCCCTGAATCTCATGCCTTGATACTCCTGCCCTCAAACTCATGCACTGAAACTCATGCACTGAATCTCATGCGCTAAATCTCATGACCTTAAACTCAAGCCTTGAATCTCCTGCCCTGAAACTCATGCCCTGAATGTCATGCCCTGAAATTCCTGCCCTGAAACTCAAGCCCTGAATCTCCTGCCCTGAAACTCATGCCCTGAATGTCATGCCCTGAAATTCCTGCCCTGAAACTCATGCCCTGAAACTCTTGCACTGAAACACCTACCCTAAAACTCATGCATTGAATCTCATGCCCTGAATCTCATGCTGTGAAATTCATGCACTGAAACTCCTGCCCTGAAACTGATGCCCTGAATCTCCTGCACTGAAACTCATGCCCTGAACCTCATGCCCTGAAACTCAAGCCCTGAATCTCATGCACTGAAACTCATGCCCTGTAACTCATGCACTGAAACTCATGCCCTGAATCACATGCCCTAAAACGCCTGCCCTGAATCATCTGCCCAGAAACTCATTATCTGAATCACATGCCCTGAAATTCCAGCCCTGAATCTCATGCACTGAAACTCATGCCCTGAATCTCATGCCATGAAACTGCTGTCCTGAAACTCCTGCACTGATACTCAGGCCATGAATCTCATATCCTGAAACTCACGCCCTGAATTACATGCCCTGAAACTTCTGCCCTGAAACTCATGCCCTGAATCTCGTGCCCTGAAACTTCTGCCCTGAAACTCATGCACTGAATCTCATGCGCTAAATCTCATGACCTTAAACTCAAGCCGTGAATCTCCTGCCCTGAAACTCATGCCCTGAAACTCATGCCCTGAATCTCATGCCCTGAAACTCCTGCACTGAAACTCATGCCATGAATCTCATATCCTGAAACTCACGCCCTGAATTACATGCCCTGAAACTCCTGCCCTGAAACTCATGCCCTGAAACTCATGCCCTGAATCTCATGCCCTGAAACTTCTGCCCTGAAACTCATGCCCTGAATCTAATGCACTGAAACTACTGCACTGAAACTCATGTCCTGAACATCATGCCCTGAAACTGCTGCCCTGAATATCATGCCATGAATCTCTTATCCTGAAACTCATGCCCTGAATTACATGCCCTGAAACTCATGCCCTGAATCTCATGACCTGAAACTTCTGCCCTGAAACTCATGCACTGAATCTCATGCGCTAAATCTCATGAACTTAAACTCAAGCCGTGAATCTCCTGCCTTGATACTCATGTCCTGAACATCATGCCCTGAAACTGCTGCGCTGAATATCATGCGATGAATCTCATATCCTGAAACTCATGCCCTGAATTACATGCCCTGAAAATCCTTCACTGTAACTCATGCCCTGAAACTCATGCCCTGAATCTCATGCCCTGAAACTTCTGCCCCCAAACTCATGCACTGAATCTTATGCGCTAAATCTCATGACCTTAAACTCAAGCCGTGAATCTCCTGCCTTGAAACTCATGCCCTGAATCTCATGCCTTGAAACTCCTGTCCTGAATCTTATGCACTGAAAATCATGCCCTGAATCCCATGCCCTGAAACTCAAGCCCTGATTCTCCTGCCCTGAAACTCATGCCCTGAATCTCATGCCTTGAAACTCCTGCCCTCAAACTCATGCACTGAAACTCATGCTCTGAAACTCATGCCCTGAATCTCATGCCCTGAAACTTCTGCCCTGAAACTCATGCACTGAATCTCATGCGCTAAATCTCATGAACTTAAACTCAAGCCGTGAATCTCCTGCCTTGATACTCATGCCCTGAATATCATGCCTTGAAACTCCTGTCCCGAATCTCATGCACTGAAACTCACGCCCTGAATTACATGCCCTGAAACACCTGTCCTGAAACTCATGCCCCGAAACTCATGCCCTGAATCTCCTGCCCTGAAACTCAAGCCCTTATTCTCCTGCCCTGAAACTCATGCCCTGAATCTCATGCCCTGAATCTCATGCCCTGAAACTTCTGCCTGAAACTCATGCACTGAATCTCATGCGCTAAATCTCATGACCTTAAACTCAAGCCGTGAATCTCCTGCCCTGAAACTCATGCCCTGAATGTTATGCCCTGAAATTCCTGCCCTGAAACTCAAGCCCTGAATCTCCTGCCCTGAAACTCATGCCCTGAATGTCATGCCCTGAAATTCCTGCCCTGAAACTCATGCCCTGAAACCCTTGCACTGAAACACCTACCCTAAAACTCATGCATTGAATCTCATGCCCTGAATCTCATGCCGTGAAATTCATGCACTGAAACTCCTGCCCTGAAACTGATGCCCTGAATCTCCTGCACTGAAACTCATGCCCTGAACCTCATGCCCTGAAACTCAAGCCCTGAATCTCATGCACTGAAACTCATGCCCTAAATCTCATACCCTGAAACTCCTGCCCTGAAACTCATGCACTGAAACTCATGCCCTGAATCACATGCCCTAAAACGCCTGCCCTGAATCTCATGCCCTGAAACTCATGCCCTGAATCTCATGCCTTGAAACTCCTGCCCAAAAACTCATGCACTGAAACTCAAGCCCTGAATCTCATGCCATGAAACTGTTGTCCTGAATCTATGCCCTGAAACTCATGCCCTGAATCTCATGCCCTGAAACTCATGCCCTGAAACTCCTGCACTGATACTCATGCCATAAATCTGGTATCCTGAAACTCACGCCCTGAATTACATGCCCTGAAACTCCTGCCCTGAAACTCATGCCCTGAATCTCGTGCCCTGAAACTTCTGCCCTGAAACTCATGCACTGAATCTCATGCGCTAAATCTCATGACCTTAAACTCAAGCCGTGAATCTCCTGCCCTGAAACTCATGCCCTGAATCTCATGCTCTGAAAGACATGCCCTGAAACTCTTGCACTGAAACACCGGCCCTGAATCTCCTGCCCTGAATCTCCTGCCCTGAAACCACAGACCTGAAACCCATGCCCTGAAACTCATGCCCTGAAACTCATGCACTGAAATACGTTCCCTAAAACACCTGCCTTGAAACTCAAGCCCCGAATCTCATGCCCTGAATCTCCTGCCCTGAATCTCCTGCCTTGAAACTCATGCCCTGAATCTCATGCCCTCAAACTCTTGCACTGAAACACCTGCCCTAAAGCACATGCCCTTAAATTCCTGCCCTGAAACACATGCCCTGAACCTCATGCCCTGAAACTCAAGCCCTGAATCTCATGCACTGAAACTCATGCCCTAAATCTCATACCCTGAAACTCCTGCCCTGAAACTCATGCACTGAAACTCATGCCCTGAATCACATGCCCTAAAACGCCTGCCCTGAATCTCATGCCCTGAAACTCATGCCCTGAATCTCATGCCTTGAAACTCCTGCCCAAAAACTCATGCACTGAAACTCATGCCCTGAATCTCATGCCATGAAACTGCTGTCCTGAATCTATGCCCTGAAACTCATGCCCTGAATCTCATGCCCTGAAACTCATGCCCTGAAACTCCTGCACTGATACTCATGCCATAAATCTGATATCCTGAAACTCACGCCCTGAATTACATGCCCTGAAACTCCTGCCCTGAAACTCATGCCCTGAATCTCGTGCCCTGAAACTTCTGCCCTGAAACTCATGCACTGAATCTCATCCGCTAAATCTCATGACCTTAAACTCAAGCCGTGAATCTCCTGCCCTGAAACTCATGCCCTGAATCTCATGCTCTGAAAGACATGCCCTGAAACTCTTGCACTGAAACACCGGCCCTGAATTTCCTGCCCTGAATCTCCTGCCCTGAAACCACAGACCTGAAACCCATGCCCTGAAACTCATGCCGTGAAACTCATGCACTGAAATACGTGCCCTAAAACACCTGCCTTGAAACTCAAGCCCCGAATCTCATGCCCTGAATCTCCTGCCCTGAATCTCCTGCCTTGAAACTCATGCCCTGAATCTCATGCCCTCAAACTCTTGCACTGAAACACCTGCCCTAAAGCACATGCCCTTAAATTCCTGCCCTGAAACACATGCCCTGAATCTCATGCCCTGAAACTCTTGCACTGAAACTCCTGCCCTGAAACTGATGCCCTGAATCTCATGCACTGACACTCATGCCCTGAACGTCATGCCCTGAAACTCTAGCCCTGAATCTCAGGCACTGAAACTCATGCCCTAAATCTCATACCCTGAAACTCCTGCCCTGAAACTCATGCACTGAAACTCATTATCTGAATCACATGCCCTGAAATTCCTGCCATGAATCTCATGCCCTGAAACTCATGCCCTGAATCTCATGCCTTGAAACTCCTGCCCTCAAACTCATGCACTGAAACTCATGCACTGAAACTCATGCCCTGAATCTCATGCCTTGAAACTCCTGTCCTGAATCTCATGCCCTGAATCTCATGCCTTGAAACTGCTGCCCTCAAACTCATGCACTGAAACTCATGCACTGAAACTCACGCCCTGAATTACATGCCCTGAAACTCATGCCCTGAAACACATGCCCTGAATCTCATGACCTGAAACTCAAGCCCTTATTCTCCAGCCCTGAAACTCATGCCCTGAATCTCATGTCCTGAAACTTCTGCAATGAAACTCATGCACTGAATCTCATGCGCTAAATCTCATGACCTTAAACTCAAGCCGTGAATCTCCTGCCCTGAAACTCATGCCCTGAATGTCATGCCCTGAAATTGCTGCCCTGAAACTCATGCCCTGAATCTCATGCCCTGAAACTCTTGCACTGAAACACCTACCTTAAAACTCATGCCCTGAAACTCATGCCCTGAATCTCATGCCCTCAAACTCTTGCACTGAAACACCTGCCCTAAAACACATGCCCTGAATGTCATGCACTGAATCTCATGCCGTGAAACTCATGCACTGAAACTCCTGCCCTGAAACTGATGCCCTGAACCTCATGCCCTGAAACTCAAGCTCTGAATCTCATGCACTGAAGCTCATGCCCTAAATCTCATGCCCTGAAACTCCTACCCTGAAACTCATGCACTAAAACTCATGCCCTGAATCACATGCCCTGAAACTTCTGCCCTGAAACTCATGCACTGAATCTCATGCGCTAAATCTCATGACCTTAAACTCAAGCCGTGAATCTCCTGCCCTGAAACTCATGCACTGAATCTCATGCACTGAAACTCATGTCCTGAACATCATGCCCTGAAACTGCTGCGCTGAATATCATGCGATGAATCTCATATCCTGAAACTAATGCCCTGAATTACATGCCCTGAAAATCCTTCACTGAAACTCATGCCCTGAAACTCATGCCCTGAATCTCATGCCCTGAAACTTCTGCCCCGAAACTCATGCACTGAATCTCATGCGCTAAATCTCATGACCTTAAACTCAAGCCGTGAATCTCCTGCCTTGAAACTCATGCCCTGAATCTCATGCCTTGAAACTCCTGTCCTGAATCTCATGCCCTGAAACTCATGCCCTGAATCCCATGCCCTGAAACTCAAGCCCTGATTCTTCTGCCCTGAAACTCATGCCCTGAATCTCATGCCTTGAAACTCCTGCCCTCAAACTCATGCACTGAAACTCATGCTCTGAAACTCATGCCCTGAATCTCATGCCCTGAAACTCAAGCCCTTATTCTCCTGATCTGAAACCCATGACCTGAATCTCATGCCCTGAAACTTCTGACCTGAAACTCATGCACTGAATCTCATGCGCTAAATCTCATGACCTTAAACTCAAGCCGTGAATCTCCTGCCCTGAAACTCATGCACTGAATCTCATGCACTGAAACTACTGCACTGAAACTCATGTCCTGAACATCATGCCCTGAAACTGCTGCGCTGAATATCATGCCATGAATCTCATATCCTGAAACTCATGCCCTGAATTACATGCCCTGAAAATCCTTCACTGAAACCCATGCCCTGAATCTCATGCCCTGAAACTTCTGCCCTGAAACTCATGCACTGAATCTCATGCGCTAAATCTCATGCGCTAAATCTCATGACCTTAAACTCAAGCCCTTATTTCCTGCCCTGAAACTCATGCCCTGAATCTCATGCCCTGAATCTCATGCCCTGAAACTCATGCACTGAATCTCATGCGCTAAATCTCATGACCTTAAACTCAAGCCGTGAATCTCCTGCCCTGAAACTCATGCCCTGAATGTCATGCCCTGAAATTCCTGCCCTGAAACTCATGCCCTGAAACACTTGCACTGAAACACCTACCCTAAAACTCATGCCCTGAAACTCATTCCCTGAATCTCATGCCCTGAAACTCTTGCACTGAAACACCTACCCTAAAACTCATGCCCTGAATCTCATGCCGTGAAACTCATGCACTGAAACTCCAGCCCTGAAACTGATGCCCTGAATCTCATGCACTGAAACTCATGCCCTGAACCTCATGCCCTAAAACTCAAGCCCTGAATTTCATGCACTGAAGCTCATGCCCTAAATCTCATACCCTGAAACTCCTGCCCTGAAACTCATGCACTGAAACTCTTGCTATGAATCACATGCCCTAAAACTCCTGCCCTGAATCATCTGCCCAGAAACTCATTATCTGAATCACATGCCCTGAAATTCCTACCCTGAATCTCATGCCCTGAAACTCATGCCCTGAATCTAATGCCTTGAAACTCCTGCCCTCAAACTCATGCACTGAAACTCATGCAGGGAATCTCATGCCCTGAATCTCATGCCCTGAAACTTCTGCCCTGAAACTCATGCACTGAATCTCATGCGCTAAATCTCATGACCTTAAATTCAAGCCGTGAATCTCCTGCCCTGAAACTCATGCCCTGAATGTCATGCCCTGAAATTCCTGCCCTGAAACTCATGCCCTGAAACTCTTGCACTGAAACACCTACCCTAAAACTCATGCCCTGAAACTCATTCCCTGAATCTCATGCCCTGAAACTCTTGCACTGAAACACCTAGCCTAAAACTCATGCCCTGAATCTCATGCCGTGAAACTCATGCACTGAAACTCCTGCCCTGAAACTGATGCCCTGAATCTCATGCACTGAAACTCATGCCCTGAACCTCATGCCCTGAAACTCAAGCCCTGAATTTCATGCACTGAAGCTCATGCCCTAAATCTCATACCCTGAAACTCATGCACTGAATCTAATGCGCTAAATCTCATGACCTTAAACTCAAGCCTTGAATCTCCTGCCCTGAAACACATGCCCTGAATGTTATGCCCTGAAATTCCTGCCCTGAAACTCAAGCCCTGAATCTCCTGCCCTGAAACTCATGCCCTGAATGTCATGCCCTGAAATTCCTGCCCTGAAACTCATGCCCTGAAACTCTTGCACTGAAACACCTACCCTAAAACTCATGCATTGAATCTCATGCCCTGAATCTCATGCCTTGATACTCCTGCCCTCAAACTCATGCACTGAAACTCATGCACTGAATCTCATGCGCTAAATCTCATGACCTTAAACTCAAGCCTTGAATCTCCTGCCCTGAAACTTATGCCCTGAATGTCATGCCCTGAAATTCCTAACCTGAAACTCATGCCCTGAATGCAATGCCTTGAAACTCCTGTCCTGAATCTCATTCCCTGAAACTCATGCCCTGAATCTCATGCCCTGAAACTCCTGCACTGAAACTCATGCCATGAATCTCATAACCTGAAACTCACGCCTTGAATTACATGCCCTGAAACTCCTGCCCTGAAAATCATGCCCTGAAACTCATGCCCTGAATCTTATGCCCTGAAACCTCTGCCCTGAAACTCATGCCTTGAAACTCCTGCCCTCAAACTCATGCACTGAAACTCATGCACTGAAACTCATGCCCTGAATCTCATGCCTTGAAACTCCTGTCCTGAATCTCATGCCCTGAATCTCATGCCTTGAAACTGCTGCCCTCAAACTCATGCACTGAAACTCATGCACTGAAACTCACGCCCTGAATTACATGCCCTGAAACTCATGCCCTGAAACACATGCCCTGAATCTCATGACCTGAAACTCAAGCCCTTATTCTCCAGCCCTGAAACTCATGCCCTGAATCTCATGTCCTGAAACTTCTGCAATGAAACTCATGCACTGAATCTCATGCGCTAAATCTCATGACCTTAAACTCAAGCCGTGAATCTCCTGCCCTGAAACTCATGCCCTGAATGTCATGCCCTGAATGTCATGCCCTGAAATTGCTGCCCTGAAACTCATGCCCTGAATCTCATGCCCTGAAACTCTTGCACTGAAACACCTACCTTAAAACTCATGCCCTGAAACTCATGCCCTGAATCTCATGCCCTCAAACTCTTGCACTGAAACACCTGCCCTAAAACACATGCCCTGAATGTCATGCCCTGAAATTCCTGCCCTGAAACTCATGCCCTGAATCTCAAGCCCTGAAACTCTTGCACTGAAACACCTACCCTAAAACTCATGCCCTGAATCTCATGCACTGAATCTCATGCCGTGAAACTCATGCACTGAAACTCCTGCCCTGAAACTGATGCCCTGAATCTCATGCACTGAAACTCATGCCCTGAACCTCATGCCCTGAAACTCAAGCTCTGAATCTCATGCACTGAAGCTCATGCCCTAAATCTCATGCCCTGAAACTCCTACCCTGAAACTCATGCACTGAAACTCATGCCCTGAATCACATGCCCTGAAACTTCTGCCCTGAAACTCATGCACTGAATCTCATGCGCTAAATCTCATGACCTTAAACTCAAGCCGTGAATCTCCTGCCCTGAAACTCATGCACTGAATCTCATGCACTGAAACTCATGTCCTGAACATCATGCCCTGAAACTGCTGCGCTGAATATCATGCGATGAATCTCATATCCTGAAACTCATGCCCTGAATTACATGCCCTGAAAATCCTTCACTGAAACTCATGCCCTGAAACTCATGCCCTGAATCTCATGCCCTGAAACTTCTGCCCCGAAACTCATGCACTGAATCTCATGCGCTAAATCTCATGACCTTAAACTCAAGCCGTGATTCTCCTGCCCTGAAACTCATGCCCTGAATCTCATGCCTTGAAACTCCTGCCCTCAAACTCATGCACTGAAACTCATGCTCTGAAACTCATGCCCTGAATCTCATGCCCTGAAACTCAAGCCCTTATTCTCCTGATCTGAAACCCATGACCTGAATCTCATGCCCTGAAACTTCTGACCTGAAACTCATGCACTGAATCTCATGCGCTAAATCTCATGACCTTAAACTCAAGCCGTGAATCTCCTGCCCTGAAACTCATGCACTGAATCTCATGCACTGAAACTACTGCACTGAAACTCATGTCCTGAACATCATGCCCTGAAAATACTGCGCTGAATATCATGCCATGAATCTCATATCCTGAAACTCATGCCCTGAATTACATGCCCTGAAAATCCTTCACTGAAACCCATGCCCTGAATCTCATGCCCTGAAACTTCTGCCCTGAAACTCATGCACTGAATCTCATGCGCTAAATCTCATGCGCTAAATCTCATGACCTTAAACTCAAGCCCTTATTTCCTGCCCTGAAACTCATGCCCTGAATCTCATGCCCTGAATCTCATGCCCTGAAACTCATGCACTGAATCTCATGCGCTAAATCTCATGACCTTAAACTCAAGCCGTGAATCTCCTGCCCTGAAACTCATGCCCTGAATGTCATGCCCTGAAATTCCTGCCCTGAAACTCATGCCCTGAAACTCTTGCACTGAAACACCTACCCTAAAACTCATGCCCTGAAACTCATTCCCTGAATCTCATGCCCTGAAACTCTTGCAC
This sequence comes from Mobula birostris, assembly GCF_030028105.1. NCBI lineage: Eukaryota > Metazoa > Chordata > Chondrichthyes > Myliobatiformes > Myliobatidae > Mobula > Mobula birostris. The sequence goes on along the minus strand of NW_027274218.1, from coordinate 72,889 downwards.
TGAAACACCTACCCTAAAACTCATGCCCTGAATCTCATGCCGTGAAACTCATGCACTGAAACTCCTGCCCTGAAACTGATGCCCTGAATCTCATGCACTGAAACTCATGCCCTGAACCTCATGCCCCGAAACTCAAGCCCTGAATTTCATGCACTGAAGCTCATGCCCTAAATCTCATACCCTGAAACTCATGCACTGAATCTCATGCGCTAAATCTCATGACCTTAAACTCAAGCCTTGAATCTCCTGCCCTGAAACTCATGCCCTGAATGTTATGCCCTGAAATTCCTGCCCTGAAACTCAAGCCCTGAATCTCCTGCCCTGAAACTCATGCCCTGAATGTCATGCCCTGAAATTCCTGCCCTGAAACTCATGCCCTGAAACTCTTGCACTGAAACACCTACCCTAAAACTCATGCATTGAATCTCATGCCCTGAATCTCATGCCGTGAAATTCATGCACTGAATCTCATGCCCTGACTCTCAAGCACTTAATCTCCTGCCCTGAAACTCATGCCCTGAATCTCATGCCTTGATACTCCAGCCCTCAAACTCATGCACTGAAACTCATGCACTGAATCTCATGCGCTAAATCTCATGACCTTAAACTCAAGCCTTGAATCTTCTGCCCTGAAACTTATGCCCTGAATGTCATGCCCTGAAATTCCTAACCTGAAACTCATGCCCTGAATGCAATGCCTTGAAACTCCTGTCCTGAATCTCATTCCCTGAAACTCATGCCCTGAATCTCATGCCCAGAAACTCCTGCACTGAAACTCATGCCATGAATCTCATAACCTGAAACTCACGCCCTGAATTACATGCCCTGAAACTCCTGCCCTGAAACTCATGCCCTGAAACTCATGCCCTGAATCTTATGCCCTGAAACCTCTGCCCTGAAACTCATGCCCTGAATCTAATGCACTGAAACTACTGCACTGAAACTCATGTCCTGAACATCATGCCCTGAAACTGCTGCCCTGAATATCATGCCATGAATCTCATATCCTGAAACTCATGCCCTGAATTACATGCCCTGAAACTCATGCCCTGAATCTCATGCCCTGAAACTTCTGCCCTGAAACTCATGCACTGAATCTCATGCGCTAAATCTCATGAACTTAAACTCAAGCCGTGAATCTCCTGCCTTGATACTCATGCCCTGAATATCATGCCTTGAAACTCCTGTCCTGAATCTCATGCACTGAAACTCACGCCCTGAATTACATGCCCTGAAACACCTGTCCTGAAACTCATGCCCCGAAACTCATGCACTGAATCTCCTGCCCTGAAACTCAAGCCCTTATTCTCCTGCCCTGAAACTCATGCCCTGAATCTCATGCCCTGAATCTCATGCCCTGAAACTTCTGCCCTGAAACTCATGCACTGAATCTCATGCGCTAAATCTCATGACCTTAAACTCAAGCCGTGAATCTCCTGCCCTGAAACTCATGCCCTGAATGTTATGCCCTGAAATTCCTGCCCTGAAACTCAAGCCCTGAATCTCCTGCCCTGAAACTCATGCCCTGAATGTCATGCCCCGAAATTCCGGCCCTGAAACTCATGCCCTGAAACTCTTGCACTGAATCTCATGCCGTGAAATTCATGCACTGAAACTCCTGCCCTGAAACTGATGCCCTGAATCTCCTGCACTGAAACTCATGCCCTGAACCTCATGCCCTGAAACTCAAGCCCTGAATCTCATGCACTGAAACTCATGCCCTAAATCTCATACCCTGAAACTCCTGCCCTGAAACTCATGCACTGAAACTCATGCCCTGAATCACATGCCCTAAAACGCCTGCCCTGAATCTCATGCCCTGAAACTCATGCTCTGAATCTCATGCCTTGAAACTCCTGCCCAAAAACTCATGCACTGAAACTCATGCCCTGAATCTCATGCCATGAAACTGCTGTCCTGAATCTATGCCCTGAAACTCATGCCCTGAATCTCATGCCCTGAAACTCATGCCCTGAAACTCCTGCACTGGTACTCATGCCATAAATCTGATATCCTGAAACTCACGCCCTGAATTACATGCCCTGAAACTCCTGCCCTGAAACTCATGCCCTGAATCTCGTGCCCTGAAACTTCTGCCCTGAAACTCATGCACTGAATCTCATGCGCTAAATCTCATGACCTTAAACTCAAGCCGTGAATCTCCTGCCCTGAAACTCATGCCCTGAATCTCATGCTCTGAAAATCCTGCCCTGAAACTCATGCACTGAAAGACATGCCCTGAAACTCTTGCACTGAAACACCGGCCCTGAATCTCCTGCCCTGAAACCACAGACCTGAAACCCATGCCCTGAAACTCATGCCCTGAAACTCATGCCCTGAAACTCATGCACTGAAATACGTGCCCTAAAACACCTGCCTTGAAACTCAAGCCCCGAATCTCATGCCCTGAATCTCCTGCCCTGAATCTCCTGCCTTGAAACTCATGCCCTGAATCTCATGCCCTCAAACTCTTGCACTGAAACACCTGCCCTAAAGCACATGCCCTTAAATTCCTGCCCTGAAACACATGCCCTGAATCTCATGCCCTGAAACTCTTGCACTGAAACTCCTGCCCTGAAACTGATGCCCTGAATCTCATGCACTGACACTCATGCCCTGAACCTCATGCCCTGAAACTCTAGCCCTGAATCTCATGCACTGAAACTCATGCCCTAAATCTCATACCCTGAAACTCCTGCCCTGAAACTCATGCACTGAAACTCATGCCCTGAATCACATGCCCTAAAACTCCTGCCCTGAATCATCTGCCCAGAAACTCATTATCTGAATCACATGCCCTGAAATTCCTGCCATGAATCTCATGCCCTGAAACTCATGCCCTGAATCTCATGCCTTGAAAGTCCTGCCCTCAAACTCATGCACTGAAACTCATGCACTGAAACTCATGCCCTGAATCTCATGCCTTGAAACTCCTGTCCTGAATCTCATGCCCTGAATCTCATGCCTTGAAACTGCTGCCCTCAAACTCATGCACTGAAACACATGCCCTGAATCTCATGACCTGAAACTCAAGCCCTTATTCTCCAGCCATGAAACTCATGCCCTGAATCTCATGTCCTGAAACTTCTGCAATGAAACTCATGCACTGAATCTCATGCACTAAATCTCATGACCTTAAACTCAAGCCGTGAATCTCCTGCCCTGAAACTCATGCCCTGAATGTCATGCCCTGAAATTCCTGCCCTGAAACTCATGCCCTGAATCTCAAGCCCTGAAACTCTTGCACTGAAACACCTACCCTAAAACTCATGCCCTGAATCTCATGCACTGAATCTCATGCCGTGAAACTCATGCACTGAAACTCCTGCCCTGAAACTGATGCCCTGAATCTCATGCACTGAAACTCATGCCCTGAACCTCATGCCCTGAAACTCAAGCTCTGAATCTCATGCACTGAAGCTCATGCCCTAAATCTCATGCCCTGAAACTCCTACCCTGAAACTCATGCACTGAAACTCATGCCCTGAATCACATGCCCTGAAACTTCTGCCCTGAAACTCATGCACTGAATCTCATGCGCTAAATCTCATGACCTTAAACTCAAGCCGTGAATCTCCTGCCCTGAAACTCATGCACTGAATCTCATGCACTGAAACTCATGTCCTGAACATCATGCCCTGAAACTGCTGCGCTGAATATCATGCGATGAATCTCATATCCTGAAACTCATGCCCTGAATTACATGCCCTGAAAATCCTTCACTGAAACTCATGCCCTGAAACTCATGCCCTGAATCTCATGCCCTGAATCTCATGCCCTGAAACTTCTGCCCTGAAACTCATGCACTGAATCTCATGCGCTAAATCTCATGACCTTAAACTCAAGCCGTGAATCTCCTGCCCTGAAACTCATGCCCTGAATGTTATGCCCTGAAATTCCTGCCCTGAAACTCAAGCCCTGAATCTCCTGCCCTGAAACTCATGCCCTGAATGTCATGCCCTGAAATTCCTGCCCTGAAACTCATGCCCTGAAACTCTTGCACTGAAACACCTACCCTAAAACTCATGCATTGAATCTCATGCCCTGAATCTCATGCCGTGAAATTCATGCACTGAAACTCCTGCCCTGAAACTGATGCCCTGAATCTCCTGCACTGAAACTCATGCGCTGAACCTCATGCCCTGAAACTCAAGCCCTGAATCTCATTCACTGAAACTCATGCCCTAAATCTCATACCCTGAAACTCCTGCCCTGAAACTCATGCACTGAAACTCATGCCCTGAATCACATGCCCTAAAACGCCTGCCCTGAATCTCATGCCCTGAAACTCATGCCCTGAATCTCATGCCTTGAAACTCCTGCCCAAAAACTCATGCACTGAAACTCATGCCCTGAATCTCATGCCATGAAACTTCTGTCCTGAATCTATGCCCTGAAACTCATGCCCTGAATCTCATGCCCTGAAACTCATGCCCGGAAACTCCTGCACTGATACTCATGCCATAAATCTGATATCCTGAAACTCACGCCCTGAATTACATGCCCTGAAACTCCTGCCCTGAAACTCATGCCCTGAATCTCGTGCCCTGAAACTTCTGCCCTGAAACTCATGCAGTGAATCTCATGCGCTAAATCTCATGACCTTAAACTCAAGCCGTGAATCTCCTGCCCTGAAACTCATGCCCTGAATCTCATTCTCTGAAAATCCTGCCCTGAAACTCATGCACTGAAAGACATGCCCTGAAACTCTTGCACTGAAACACCGGCCCTGAATCTCGTGCCCTGAAACCACAGACCTGAAACCCATGCCCTGAAACTCATGCCCTGAAACTCATGCCCTGAAACTCATGCCCTGAAATACGTGCCCTAAAACACCTGCCTTGAAACTCAAGCCCGAATCTCATGCCCTGAATCTCCTGCCCTGAATCTCCTGCCTTGAAACTCATGCCCTGAATCTCATGCCCTCAAACTCTTGCACTGAAACACCTGCCCTAAAGCACATGCCCTTAAATTCCTGCCCTGAAACACATGCCCTGAATCTCATGCCCTGAAACTCTTGCACTGAAACTCCTGCCCTGAAACTGATGCCCTGAATCTCATGCACTGACACTCATGCCCTGAACCTCATGCCCTGAAACTCTAGCCCTGAATCTCATGCACTGAAACTCATGCCCTAAATCTCATACCCTGAAACTCCTGCCCTGAAACTCATGCACTGAAACTCATTATCTGAATCACATGCCCTGAAATTCCTGCCATGAATCTCATGCCCTGAAACTCATGCCCTGAATCTCATGCCTTGAAACTCCTGCCCTCAAACTCATGCACTGAAACTCATGCACTGAAACTCATGCCCTGAATCTCATGCCTTGAAACTCCTGTCCTGAATGTCATGCCCTGAATCTCATGCCTTGAAACTGCTGCCCTCAAACTCATGCACTGAAACTCATGCACTGAAACTCACGCCCTGAATTACATGCCCTGAAACTCATGCCCTGAAACACATGCCCTGAATCTCATGACCTGAAACTCAAGCCCTTATTCTCCAGCCCTGAAACTCATGCCCTGAATCTCATGTCCTGAAACTTCTGCAATGAAACTCATGCACTGAATCTCATGCGCTAAATCTCATGACCTTAAACTCAAGCCGTGAATCTCCTGCCCTGAAACTCATGCCCTGAATGTCATGCCATGAAATTCCTGCCCTGAAACTCATGCCCTGAATCTCAAGCCCTGAAACTCTTGCACTGAAACACCTACCCTAAAACTCATGCCCTGAATCTCATGCACTGAATCTCATGCCGTGAAACTCATGCACTGAAACTCCTGCCCTGAAACTGATGCCCTGAATCTCATGCACTGAAACTCATGCCCTGAACCTCATGCCCTGAAACTCAAGCTCTGAATCTCATGCACTGAAGCTCATGCCCTAAATCTCATGCCATGAAACTCCTACCCTGAAACTCATGCACTGAAACTCATGCCCTGAATCACATGCCCTGAAACTTCTGCCCTGAAACTCATGCACTGAATCTCATGCGCTAAATCTCATGACCTTAAACTCAAGCCGTGAATCTCCTGCCCTGAAACTCATGCACTGAATCTCATGCACTGAAACTCATGTCCTGAACATCATGCCCTGAAACTGCTGCGCTGAATATCATGCGATGAATCTCATATCCTGAAACTCATGCCCTGAATTACATGCCCTGAAAATCCTTCACTGAAACTCATGCCCTGAAACTCATGCCCTGAATCTCATGCCCTGAAACTTCTGCCCCGAAACTCATGCACTGAATCTCATGCGCTAAATCTCATGACCTTAAACTCAAGCCGTGAATCTCCTGCCTTGAAACTCATGCCCTGAATCTCATGCCCTGAAACTCATGCCCTGAATCCCATGCCCTGAAACTCAAGCCCTGATTCTCCTGATCTGAAACCCATGACCTGAATCTCATGCCCTGAATCTTCTGACCTGAAACTCATGCACTGAATCTCATGCACTGAAACTACTGCACTGAAACTCATGTCCTGAACATCATGCCCTGAAACTGCTGCGCTGAATATCATGCCATGAATCTCATATCCTGAAACTCATGCCCTGAATTACATGCCCTGAAAATCCTTCACTGAAACCCATGCCCTGAATCTCATGCCCTGAAACTTCTGCCCTGAAACTCATGCACTGAATCTCATGCGCTAAATCTCATGACCTTAAACTCAAGCCGTGAATCTCCTGCCCTGAAACTGATGCCCTGAATCTCATACACTGACACTCATGCCCTGAACCTCATGCCCTGGAACTCAAGCCCTGAATCTCATGCACTGAAACTCATTCCCTAAATCTCAAACCCTGAAACTCCTTCCCTGAAATTCATGCACTGAAACTCCTGCCCTGAATCATATGCCCAGAAACTCATTATCTGAATCACATGCCCTGAAATTCCTGCCCTGAATCTCATGCCCTGAAACTCAAGCCCTTATTCTCCTGCACTGAAACTCATGCCCTGAATCTCATGCCTTGATACTCCTGCCCTCAAACTCATGCACTGAAACTCATGCACTGAATCTCATGCGCTAAATCTCATGACCTTAAACTCAAGCTTTGAATCTCCTGCCCTGAAACTTATGCCCTGAATGTCATGCCCTGAAATTCCTAACCTGAAACTCATGCCCTGAATGCAATGCCTTGAAACTCCTGTCCTGAATCTCATGCGCTGAAACTAATGCCCTGAATCGCATGCCTTGAAACTCCTGCACTGAAACTCATGCCATGAATCTCATATCCTGAAACTTCTGCCCTGAAACTCATGCCCTGAATCTAATGCACTGAAACTACTGCACTGAAACTCATGTCCTGAACATCATGCCCTGAAACTGCTGCCCTGAATATCATGCCATGAATCTCATGCCCTGAAACTTCTGCCCTGAAACTCATGCACTGAATCTCATGCGCTAAATCTCATGACCTTAAACTCAAGCCGTGAATCTCCTGCCTTGATACTCATGCCCTGAATATCATGCCTTGAAACTCCTGTCCTGAATCTCATGCACTGAAACTCACGCCCTGAATTACATGCCCTGATACACCTGTACTGAAACTCATGCCCTGAAACTCATGCCCTGAATCTCTTGCCCTGAAACTCAAGCCCTTATTCTCCTGCTCTGAAACTCATGCCCTGAATCTCATGCCCTGAAACTTCTGCCCTGAAACTCATGCACTGAATCTCATGCGCTAAATCTCATGACCTTAAACTCAAGCCGTGAATCTCCTGCCGTGAAACTCATGCCCTGAATGTCATGCCCTGAAATTCCTGCCCTGAAACTCATGCCCTGAAACTGTTGCACAGAAACACCTACACTAAAACTCATGCCCTGAAACTCATTCCCTGAATCTCATGCCCTGAAACTCTTGCACTGAAACACCTACCGTAAAACTCATGCCCTGAATCTCATGCCGTGAAACTCATGCACTGAAACTCCTGCCCTGAAACTGATGCCCTGAATCTCATGCACTGAAACTCATGCCCTGAACCTCATGCCCTGAAACTCAAGCCCTGAATTTCATGCACTGAAGCTCATGCCCTAAATCTCATACCCTGAAACTCCTGCCCTGAAACTCATGCACTGAAACTCTTGCTATGAATCACATGCCCTAAAACTCCTGCCCTGAATCATCTGCCCAGAAACTCATTATCTGAATCACATGCCCTGAAATTCCTACCCTGAATCTCATGCCCTGAAACTCATGCCCTGAATCTCATGCCTTGAAACTCCTGCCCTCAAACTCATGCACTGAAACTCATGCAGTGAATCTCATGCCCTGAATCTCATGCCCTGAAACTTCTGCCCTGAAACTCATGCACTGAATCTCATGCGCTAAATCTCATGACCTTACACTCAAGCCGTGAATCTCCTGCCCGGAAACTCATGCCCTGAATGTCATGCCCTGAATTTCCTGCCCTGAAACTCATGCCCTGAAACTCTTGCACTGAAACACCTACCCTAAAACTCATGCCCTGAAACTCATTCCCTGAATCTCATGCCCTGAAACTCTTGCACTGAAACACCTACCCTAAAATTCATGCCCTGAATCTCATGCCGTGAAACTCATGCACTGAAACTCCTGCCCTGAAACTGATGCCCTGAATCTCATGCACTGAAACTCATGCCCGGAACCTCATGCCCTGAAACTCAAGCCCTGAATTTCATGCACTGAAGCTCATGCCCTAAATCTCATACCCTGAAACTCATGCACTGAAACTCATACCCTGAATCACATGCCCTAAAACTCCTGCCCTGAATCATCTGCCCAGAAACTCATTATCTGAATCACATGCCCTGAAATTTCTACCCTGAATCTCATGCAGTGAAACTCATGCCCTGAATCTCATGCCTTGAAACTCCTGCCCTGAATCTCATGCCTTGAAACTCATGCCCTGAATCTCATGCCCTGAAAATCCTGCACTGAAACTCATGCCATGAATCTCATATACTGAAACTCACGCCCTGAATTACATGCCCTGAAACTCATGCCCTGAATCTCATGCCTTGATACTCCTGCCCTCAAACTCATGCACTGAAACTCATGCACTGAATCTCATGCGCTAAATCTCATGACCTTAAACTCAAGCCTTGAATCTCCTGCCCTGAAACTCATGCCCTGAATGTCATGCCCTGAAATTCCTGCCCTGAAACTCATGCCCTGAAACTCTTGCACTGAAACACCTTCCCTAAAACTCATGCATTGAATCTCATGCCGTGAAATTCATGCACTGAAACTGCTTCCCTGAAACTGCTGCCCTGAAACTGACGCCCTGAATCTCCTGCACTGAAACTCATGCCCTGAACCTCATGCCCTGAAACTCAAGCCCTGAATCTCATGCACTGAAACTCATGCCCTAAATCTCATACCCTGAAACTCCTGCCCTGAAACTCATGTACTGAAACTCATGCCCTGAATCACATGCCATAAAACGCCTGCCCTGAATCATCTTCCCAGAAACACATTATCTGAATCACATGCCCTGAAATTCCTGCCCTGAATCTCATGCCCTGAAACTCATGCCCTGAATCTCATGCCTTGAAACTCCTGCACTCAAACTCATGCACTGAAACTCATGCCCTGAATCTCATGCCATGAAACTGCTGTCCTGAATCTGATGCCCTGAAACTCATGCCCTGAATCTCATCCCTGAAACTCCTGCACTGATACTCATGCCATGAATCTCATATCCTGAAACTCACGCCCTGAATTACATGCCCTGAAACTCCTGCCCTGAAACTCATGCCCTGAATCTCGTGTCCTGAAACTTCTGCCCTGAAACTCATGCACTGAATCTCATGCGCTAAATCTCATGACGTTAAATTCAAGCCGTGAATCTCCTGCCCTGAAACTCATGCCCTGAATCTCATGCTCTGAAAATCCTGCCCTGAAACTCATGCACTGAAAGACATGCCCTGAAACTCTTGCACTGAAACACCGGCCCTCAATCTCCTGCCCTGAATCTCCTGCCCTGAAACCACAGACCTGAAACCCATGCCCTGAAACTCATGCCCTGAAACTCACGCCCTGAATCTCATGCAGTGAAACTCCTGCCCTCAAACTCCTGCACTGAAACTCATGCTCTGAATCTCCTGCCCTGAAACTCCTGCACTGAAATACGTGCCCTAAAACACCTGCCTTGAAACTCAAGCCCCGAATCTCATGCCCTGAATCTCCTGCCCTGAATCTCCTGCCTAGAAACTCATGCCCTGAATCTCATGCCCTCAAACTCTTGCACTGAAACACCTGTTCTAAAGCACATGCCCTGAAATTCCTGCCCTGAAACTGATGCCCTGAATCTCAAGCACTGACACTCATGCCCTGAACCTCATGCCCTGAAACTCAAGCCCTGAAACTCATGCACTGAAACTCATGCCCTAAATCTCATACCCTGAAACTCCTGCCCTGAAACTCATGCACTGAAACTCATGCCCTGAATCACATGCCATAAAATTCCTGCCCTGAATCATCTGCCCAGAAACTCATTATCTGAATCACATGCCCTGAAATTCCTGCCATGAATCTCATGCCCTGAAACTCATGCCCTGAATCTCATGCCTTGAAACTCCTGCCCTCAAACTCATGCACTGAAACTCATGCACTGAAACTCATGCCCTGAATCTCATGCCTTGAAACTCCTGTCCTGAATCTCATGCCCTGAATCTCATGCCTTGAAACTGCTGCCCTCAAACTCATGCACTGAAACTCATGCACAGAAAATCACGCACTGAATTACATGCCCTGAAACTCATGCCCTGAAACACATGCCCTGAATCTCATGACCTGAAACTCAAGCCCTTATTCTCCTGCCCTGAAACTCATGCCCTGAATCTCATGCCCTGAAACTTCTGCCATAAAACACATGCACTGAATCTCATGCGCTAAATCTCATGACCTTAAACTCAAGCCGTGAATCTCCTGCCCTGAAACTCATGCCCTGAATGTCATGCCCTGAAATTCCTGCCCTGAAACTCATGCCCTGAATCTCAAGCCCTGAAACTCTTGCACTGAAACACCTACCCTAAAACTCATGCCCTGAATCTCATGCACTGAATCTCATGCCGTGAAACTCATGCACTGAAACTCCTGCCCTGAAACTGATGCTCTATCTCATGCACTGAAACTCATGCCCTGAACCTCATGCCCTGAAACTCAAGCCCTGAATCTCATGCACTGAAGCTCATGCCCTAAATCTCATACCCTGAAACTCCTGCCCTGAAACTCATGCACTGAAACTCATGCCCTGAATCACATGCCCTGAAACTTCTGCCCTGAAACTCATGCACTGAATCTCATGCGCTAAATCTCATGACCTAAAACTCAAGCCGTGAATCTCCTGCCCTGAAACTCATGCACTGAATCTCATGCACTGAAACTCATGTCCTGAACATCATGCCCTGAAACTGCTGCGCTGAATATCATGCGATGAATCTCATATCCTGAAACTCATGCCCTGAATTACATGCCCTGAAAATCCTTCACTGAAACTCATGCCCTGAATCTCATGCCCTGAAACTTCTGCCCCGAAGCTCATGCACTGAATCTCATGCGCTAAATCTCATGACCTTAAACTCAAGCCGTGAATCTCCTGCCTTGAAACTCATGCCCTGAATCTCATGCCTTGAAACTCCTGTCCTGAATCTCATGCCCTGAAACTCATGCCCTGAATCCCATGCCCTGAAACTCAAGCCCTGATTCTCCTGCCCTGAAACTCATGCACTGAATCTCATGCCTTGAAACTCCTGCCCTCAAACTCATGCACTGAAACTCATGCTCTGAAACTCATGCCCTGATTCTCATGCCCTGAAACTCAAGCCCTTATTCTCCTGTTCTGAAACCCATGACCTGAATCTCATGCCCTGAAACTTCTGCCTTGAAACTCATGCACTGAATCTCATGCGCTAAATCTCATGACCTTAAACTCAAGCCGTGAATCTCCTGCCCTGAAACTCATGCCCTGAATGTCATGCCCTGAAATTCCTGCCTTGAAACTCATGCCCTGAATCTCAAGCCCTGAAACTCTTGCACTGAAACACCTACCCTAAAACTCATGCCCTGAATCTCATGCACTGAATCTCATGCCGTGAAACTCATGCACTGAAACTCCTGCCCTGAAACTGATGCTCTATCTCATGCACTGAAACTCATGCCCTGAACCTCATGCCCTGAAACTCAAGCCCTGAATCTCATGCACTGAAGCTCATGCCCTAAATCTCATACCCTGAAACTCCTGCCCTGAAACTCATGCACTGAAACTCATGCCCTGAATCACATGCCCTGAAACTTCTGCCCTGAAACTCATGCACTGAATCTCATCCGCTAAATCTCATGACCTAAAACTCAAGCCGTGAATCTCCTGCCCTGAAACTCATGCACTGAATCTCATGCACTGAAACTCATGTCCTGAACATCATGCCCTGAAACTGCTGCGCTGAATATCATGCGATAAATCTCATATCCTGAAACTCATGCCCTGAATTACATGCCCTGAAAATCCTTCACTGAAACTCATGCCCTGAATCTCATGCCCTGAAACTTCTGCCCCGAAGCTCATGCACTGAATCTCATGCGCTAAATCTCATGACCTTAAACTCAAGCCGTGAATCTCCTGCCTTGAAACTCATGCCCTGAATCTCATGCCTTGAAACTCCTGTCCTGAATCTCATGCCCTGAAACTCATGCCCTGAATCCCATGCCCTGAAACTCAAGCCCTGATTCTCCTGCCCTGAAACTCATGCACTGAATCTCATGCCTTGAAACTCCTGCCCTCAAACTCATGCACTGAAACTCATGCTCTGAAACTCATGCCCTGATTCTCATGCCCTGAAACTCAAGCCCTTATTCTCCTGATCTGAATCCCATGACCTGAATCTCATGCCCTGAAACTTCTGCCCTGAAACTCATGCACTGAATCTCATGCGCTAAATCTCATGACCTTAAACTCAAGCCGTGAATCTCCTGCCCTGAAACTCATGCACTGAATCTCATGCACTGAAACTACTGCACTGAAACTCATGACCTGAACATCATGCCCTGAAACTGCTGCGCTGAATATCATGCCATGAATCTCATATCCTGAAACTCATGCCCTGAATTACATGCCCTGAAAATCCTTCACTGAAACTCATGCCCTGAATCTCATGCCCTGAACCTCATGCCCTGAATCTCATGCCCTGAAACTTCTGCCCCGAAACTCATGCACTGAATCTCATGCGCTAAATCTCATGACCTTAAACTCAAACCGTGAATCTCTTGCCTTGAAACTCATTCCCTGAATCTCATGCCTTGAAACTCCTGTCCTGAATCTCATGCCCTGAAACTCATGCCCTGACTCCCATGCCCTGAAACTCAAGACCTGATTCTCCTGCCCTGAAACTCATGCCCTGAATCTCATGCCTTGAAAGTCCTGCATTCAAACTCATGCACTGAAACTCATGCACAGAAACTCATGCCCTGAATCTCATGCCTGAAACTCAAGCCCTTATTCTCCTGCCCTGAAACCCATGACCTGAATCTCATGCCCTGATTCTCCTGCCCTGAAACTCATGCACTGAAACTCACGCCCTGAATTACATACCCTGAAACTCCTGTCCTGAAACTCATGCCCTGAAACTCATGCCCTGAATCTCATGCCCTGAAACTCAAGCCCTTATTCTCCTGCCCTGAAACCCATGCCCTGAATCTCATGCCCTGAAACTTCTGCCCTGAAACTCATGCACTGAATCTCATGCGCTAAATCTCATGACCTTAAACTCAAGCCGTGAATCTCCTGCCCTGAAACTGTTGCCCTGAATCTCATACACTGTCACTCATGCCCTGAACCTCATGCCCTGAAACTCAAGCCCTGAATCTCATGCACTGAAACTCATGCCCTGAATCTCATGCCTTGAAACTCCTGTCCTGAATCTCATGCGCTGAAACTCATGCCCTGAATCGCATGCCTTGAAACTCCTGCACTGAAACTCATGCCATGAATCTCATATCCTGAAACTCACGCCCTGAATTACATGCCCTGAAACTCCTGCCCTGAAACTCATGCCCTGAAACTCATGCCCTGAATCTCATGCCCTGAAACTTCTGCCCTGAAACTCATGCCCTGAATCTAATGCACTGAAACTACTGCACTGAAACTCATGTCCTGAACATCATGCCCTGAAACTGCTGCCCTGAATATCATGCCATGAATCTCATGCCCTGAAACTTCTGCCCTGAAACTCATGCACTGAATCTCATGCGCTAAATCTCATGACCTTAAACTCAAGCCGTGAATCTCCTGCCGTGAAACTCATGCCCTGAATGTCATGCCCTGAAATTCCTGCCCTGAAACTCATGCCCTGAAACTGTTGCACAGAAACACCTACACTAAAACTCATGCCCTGAAACTCATTCCCTGAATCTCATGCCCTGAAACTCTTGCACTGAAACTCTTACCGTAAAACTCATGCCCTGAATCTCATGCCGTGAAACTCATGCACTGAAACTCCTGCCCTGAAACTGATGCCCTGAATCTCATGCACTGAAACTCATGCCCTGAACCTCATGCCCTGAAACTCAAGCCCTGAATTTCATGCACTGAAGCTCATGCCCTAAATCTCATACCCTGAAACTCCTGCCCTGAAACTCATGCACTGAAACTCTTGCTATGAATCACATGCCCTAAAACTCCTGCCCTGAATCATCTGCCCAGAAACTCATTATCTGAATCACATGCCCTGAAATTCCTACCCTGAATCTCATGCCCTGAAACTCATGCCCTGAATCTCATGCCTTGAAACTCCTGCCCTCAAACTCATGCACTGAAACTCATGCAGTGAATCTCATGCCCTGAATCTCAAGCCCGGAAACTCTTGCACTGAAACACCTACCCTAAAACTCATGCCCTGAATCTCATGCACTGAATCTCATGCCGTGAAACTCATGCACTGAAACTCCTGCCCTGAAACTGATGCTCTATCTCATGCACTGAAACTCATGCCCTGAACCTCATGCCCTGAAACTCAAGCCCTGAATCTCATGCACTGAAGCTCATGCCCTAAATCTCATACCCTGAAACTCCTGCCCTGAAACTCATGCACTGAAACTCATGCCCTGAATCACATGCCCTGAAACTTCTGCCCTGAAACTCATGCACTGAATCTCATCCGCTAAATCTCATGACCTAAAACTCAAGCCGTGAATCTCCTGCCCTGAAACTCATGCACTGAATCTCATGCACTGAAACTCATGTCCTGAACATCATGCCCTGAAACTGCTGCGCTGAATATCATGCGATAAATCTCATATCCTGAAACTCATGCCCTGAATTACATGCCCTGAAAATCCTTCACTGAAACTCATGCCCTGAATCTCATGCCCTGAAACTTCTGCCCCGAAGCTCATGCACTGAATCTCATGCGCTAAATCTCATGACCTTAAACTCAAGCCGTGAATCTCCTGCCTTGAAACTCATGCCCTGAATCTCATGCCTTGAAACTCCTGTCCTGAATCTCATGCCCTGAAACTCATGCCCTGAATCCCATGCCCTGAAACTCAAGCCCTGATTCTCCTGCCCTGAAACTCATGCACTGAATCTCATGCCTTGAAACTCCTGCCCTCAAACTCATGCACTGAAACTCATGCTCTGAAACTCATGCCCTGATTCTCATGCCCTGAAACTCAAGCCCTTATTCTCCTGATCTGAAACCCATGACCTGAATCTCATGCCCTGAAACTTCTGCCCTGAAACTCATGCACTGAATCTCATGCGCTAAATCTCATGACCTTAAACTCAAGCCGTGAATCTCCTGCCCTGAAACTACTGCACTGAAACTCATGACCTGAACATCATGCCCTGAAACTGCTGCGCTGAATATCATGCCATGAATCTCATATCCTGAAACTCATGCCCTGAATTACATGCCCTGAAAATCCTTCACTGAAACTCATGCCCTGAATCTCATGCCCTGAACCTCATGCCCTGAATCTCAT
The DNA here is from genome assembly GCF_030028105.1 of Mobula birostris. Lineage (NCBI taxonomy): Eukaryota > Metazoa > Chordata > Chondrichthyes > Myliobatiformes > Myliobatidae > Mobula > Mobula birostris. The sequence continues at coordinate 56,916 of NW_027274218.1, read as the reverse complement.
GCCCTGAAACTTCTGCCCCGAAACTCATGCACTGAATCTCATGCGCTAAATCTCATGACCTTAAACTCAAACCGTGAATCTCTTGCCTTGAAACTCATTCCCTGAATCTCATGCCTTGAAACTCCTGTCCTGAATCTCATGCCCTGAAACTCATGCCCTGACTCCCATGCCCTGAAACTCAAGACCTGATTCTCCTGCCCTGAAACTCATGCCCTGAATCTCATGCCTTGAAAGTCCTGCATTCAAACTCATGCACTGAAACTCATGCACAGAAACTCATGCCCTGAATCTCATGCCTGAAACTCAAGCCCTTATTCTCCTGCCCTGAAACCCATGACCTGAATCTCATGCCCTGATTCTCCTGCCCTGAAACTCATGCACTGAAACTCACGCCCTGAATTACATACCCTGAAACTCCTGTCCTGAAACTCATGCCCTGAAACTCATGCCCTGAATCTCATGCCCTGAAACTCAAGCCCTTATTCTCCTGCCCTGAAACTCATGTCCTGAATCTCATGCCCTGAAACTTCTGCCCTGAAACTCATGCACTGAATCTCATGCGCTAAATCTCATGACCTTAAACTCAAGCCGTGAATCTCCTGCCCTGAAACTGTTGCCCTGAATCTCATACACTGACACTCATGCCCAGAACCTCATGCCCTGAAACTCAACCCTGAATCTCATGCACTGAAACTCATGCCCTGAATCTCATGCCTTGAAACTCCTGTCCTGAATCTCATGCGCTGAAACTCATGCCCTGAATCGCATGCCTTGAAACTCCTGCACTGAAACTCATGCCATGAATCTCATATCCTGAAACTCACGCCCTGAATTACATGCCCTGAAACTCCTGCCCTGAAACTCATGCCCTGAAACTCATGCCCTGAAACTCATGCCCTGAATCTCATGCCCTGAAACTTCTGCCCTGAAACTCATGCCCTGAATCTAATGCACTGAAACTACTGCACTGAAACTCATGTCCTGAACATCATGCCCTGAAACTGCTGCCCTGAATATCATGCCATGAATCTCATGCCCTGAAACTTCTGCCCTGAAACTCATGCACTGAATCTCATGCGCTAAATCTCATGACCTTAAACTCAAGCCGTGAATCTCCTGCCTTGATACTCATGCCCTGAATATCATGCCTTGAAACTCCTGTCCTGAATCTCATGCACTGAAACTCACGCCCTGAATTACATGCCCTGATACACCTGTCCTGAAACTCATGCCCTGAAACTCATGCCCTGAATCTCTTGCCCTGAAACTCAAGCCCTTATTCTCCTGCTCTGAAACTCATGCCCTGAATCTCATGCCCTGAATCTCATGCCCTGAAACTTCTGCCCTGAAACTCATGCACTGAATCTCATGCGCTAATTCTCATGACCTTAAACTCAAGCCGTGAATCTCCTGCCGTGAAACTCATGCCCTGAAACTGTTGCACAGAAACACCTACACTAAAACTCATGCCCTGAAACTCATTCCCTGAATCTCATGCCCTGAAACTCTTGCACTGAAACACCTACCGTAAAACTCATGCCCTGAATCTCATGCCGTGAAACTCATGCACTGAAACTCCTGCCCTGAAACTGATGCCCTGAATCTCATGCACTGAAACTCATGCCCTGAACCTCATGCCCTGAAACTCAAGCCCTGAATTTCATGCACTGAAGCTCATGCCCTAAATCTCATACCCTGAAACTCCTGCCCTGAAACTCATGCACTGAAACTCTTGCTATGAATCACATGCCCTAAAACTCCTGCCCTGAATCATCTGCCCAGAAACTCATTATCTGAATCACATGCCCTGAAATTCCTACCCTGAATCTCATGCCCTGAAACTCATGCCCTGAATCTCATGCCTTGAAACTCCTGCCCTCAAACTCATGCACTGAAACTCATGCAGTGAATCTCATGCCCTGAATCTCAAGCCCTGAAACTCTTGCCCTGAAACTCATGCACTGAATCTCATGCGCTAAATCTCATGACCTTACACTCAAGCCGTGAATCTCCTGCCCGGAAACTCATGCCCTGAATGTCATGCCCTGAAATTCCTGCCCTGAAACTCATGCCCTGAAACTCTTGCACTGAAACACCTACCCTAAAACTCATGCCCTGAAACTCATTCCCTGAATCTCATGCCCTGAAACTCTTGCACTGAAACACCTACCCTAAAACTCATGCCCTGAATCTCATGCCGTGAAACTCATGCACTGAAACTCCTGCCCTGAAACTGATGCCCTGAATCTCATGCACTGAAACTCATGCCCGGAACCTCATGCCCTGAAACTCAAGCCCTGAATTTCATGCACTGAAGCTCATGCCCTAAATCTCATACCCTGAAACTCCTGCCCTGAAACTCATGCACTGAAACTCATACCCTGAATCACATGCCCTAAAACTCCTGCCCTGAATCATCTGCCCAGAAACTCATTATCTGAATCACATGCCCTGAAATTCCTACCCTGAATCTCATGCAGTGAAACTCATGCCCTGAATCTCATGCCTTGAAACTCCTGCCCTGAATCTCATGCCTTGAAACTCATGCCCTGAATCTCATGCCCTGAAACTCCTGCACTGAAACTCATGCCATGAATCTCATATACTGAAACTCACGCCCTGAATTACATGCCCTGAAACTCATGCCCTGAATCTCATGCCTTGATACTCCTGCCCTCAAACTCATGCACTGAAACTCATGCACTGAATCTCATGCGCTAAATCTCATGACCTTAAACTCAAGCCTTGAATCTCCTGCCCTGAAACTCATGCCCTGAATGTCATGCCCTGAAATTCCTGCCCTGAAACTCATGCCCTGAAACTCTTGCACTGAAACACCTTCCCTAAAACTCATGCATTGAATCTCATGCCGTGAAATTCATGCACTGAAACTGCTGCCCTGAAACTGCTGCCCTGAAACTGATGCCCTGAATCTCCTGCACTGAAACTCATGCCATGAACCTCATGCCCTGAAACTCAAGCCCTGAATCTCATGCACTGAAACTCATGCCCTAAATCTCATACCCTGAAACTCCTGCCCTGAAACTCATGTACTGAAACTCATGCCCTGAATCACATGCCATAAAACGCCTGCCCTGAATCATCTTCCCAGAAACACATTATCTGAATCACATGCCCTGAAATTCCTGCCCTGAATCTCATGCCCTGAAACTCATGCCCTGAATCTCATGCCTTGAAACTGCTGCCCTCAAACTCATGCACTGAAACTCATGCCCTGAATCTCATGCCATGAAACTGCTGTCCTGAATCTGATGCCCTGAAACTCATGCCCTGAATCTCATCCCTGAAACTCCTGCACTGATACTCATGCCATGAATCTCATATCCTGAAACTCACGCCCTGAATTACATGCCCTGAAACTCCTGCCCTGAAACTCATGCCCTGAATCTCGTGTCCTGAAACTTCTGCCCTGAAACTCATGCACTGAATCTCATGCGCTAAATCTCATGACGTTAAATTCAAGCCGTGAATCTCCTGCCCTGAAACTCATGCCCTGAATCTCATGCTCTGAAAATCCTGCCCTGAAACTCATGCACTGAAAGACATGCCCTGAAACTCTTGCACTGAAACACCGGCCCTGAATCTCCTGCCCTGAATCTCCTGCCCTGAAACCACAGACCTGAAACCCATGCCCTGAAACTCATGCCCTGAAACTCACGCCCTGAATCTCATGCAGTGAAACTCCTGCCCTCAAACTCATGCACTGAAACTCATGCTCTGAATCTCCTGCCCTGAAACTCCTGCACTGAAATACGTGCCCTAAAACACCTGCCTTGAAACTCAAGCCCCGAATCTCATGCCCTGAATCTCCTGCCCTGAATCTCCTGCCTAGAAACTCATGCCCTGAATCTCATGCCCTCAAACTCTTGCACTGAAACACCTGTTCTAAAGCACATGCCCTGAAATTCCCGCCCTGAAACTGATGCCCTGAATCTCAAGCACTGACACTCATGCCCTGAACCTCATGCCCTGAAACTCAAGCCCTGAAACTCATGCACTGAAACTCATGCCCTAAATCTCATACCCTGAAACTCCTGCCCTGAAACTCATGCACTGAAACTCATGTCCTGAATCACATGCCATAAAATTCCTGCCCTGAATCATCTGCCCAGAAACTCATTATCTGAATCACATGCCCTGAAATTCCTGCCATGAATCTCATGCCCTGAAACTCATGCCCTGAATCTCATGCCTTGAAACTCCTGCCCTCAAACTCATGCACTGAAACTCATGCACTGAAACTCATGCCCTGAATCTCATGCCTTGAAACTCCTGTCCTGAATCTCATGCCCTGAATCTCATGCCTTGAAACTGCTGCCCTGAAACTCATGCACTGAAACTCATGCACAGAAAATCACGCACTGAATTACATGCCCTGAAACTCATGCCCTGAAACACATGCCCTGAATCTCATGACCTGAAACTCAAGCCCTTATTCTCCTGCCCTGAAACTCATGCCCTGAATCTCATGTCCTGAAACTTCTGCCATAAAACTCATGCACTGAATCTCATGCGCTAAATCTCATGACCTTAAACTCAAGCCGTGAATCTCCTGCCCTGAAACTCATGCCCTGAATGTCATGCCCTGAAATTCCTGCCCTGAAACTCATGCCCTGAATCTCAAGCCCTGAAACTCTTGCACTGAAACACCTACCCTAAAACTCATGCCCTGAATCTCATGCACTGAATCTCATGCCGTGAAACTCATGCACTGAAACTCCTGCCCTGAAACTGATGCTCTATCTCATGCACTGAAACTCATGCCCTGAACCTCATGCCCTGAAACTCAAGCCCTGAATCTCATGCACTGAAGCTCATGCCCTAAATCTCATACCCTGAAACTCCTGCCCTGAAACTCATGCACTGAAACTCATGCCCTGAATCACATGCCCTGAAACTTCTGCCCTGAAACTCATGCACTGAATCTCATCCGCTAAATCTCATGACCTAAAACTCAAGCCGTGAATCTCCTGCCCTGAAACTCATGCACTGAATCTCATGCACTGAAACTCATGTCCTGAACATCATGCCCTGAAACTGCTGCGCTGAATATCATGCGATGAATCTCATATCCTGAAACTCATGCCCTGAATTACATGCCCTGAAAATCCTTCACTGAAACTCATGCCCTGAAACTTCTGCCCCGAAGCTCATGCACTGAATCTCATGCGCTAAATCTCATGACCTTAAACTCAAGCCGTGAATCTCCTGCCTTGAAACTCATGCCCTGAATATCATGCCTTGAAACTCCTGTCCTGAATCTCATGCCCTGAAACTCATGCCCTGAATCCCATGCCCTGAAACTCAAGCCCTGATTCTCCTGCCCTGAAACTCATGCACTGAATCTCATGCCTTGAAACTCCTGCCCTCAAACTCATGCACTGAAACTCATGCTCTGAAACTCATGCCCTGATTCTCATGCCCTGAAACTCAAGCCCTTATTCTCCTGTTCTGAAACCCATGACCTGAATCTCATGCCCTGAAACTTCTGCCTTGAAACTCATGCACTGAATCTCATGCGCTAAATCTCATGACCTTAAACTCAAGCCGTGAATCTCCTGCCCTGAAACTCATGCCCTGAATGTCATGCCCTGAAATTCCTGCCCTGAAACTCATGCCCTGAATCTCAAGCCCTGAAACTCTTGCACTGAAACACCTACCCTAAAACTCATGCCCTGAATCTCATGCACTGAATCTCATGCCGTGAAACTCATGCACTGAAACTCCTGCCCTGAAACTGATGCTCTATCTCATGCACTGAAACTCATGCCCTGAACCTCATGCCCTGAAACTCAAGCCCTGAATCTCATGCACTGAAGCTCATGCCCTAAATCTCATACCCTGAAACTCCTGCCCTGAAAGTCATGCACTGAAACTCATGCCCTGAATCACATGCCCTGAAACTTCTGCCCTGAAACTCATGCACTGAATCTCATGCGCTAAATCTCATGACCTAAAACTCAAGCCGTGAATCTCCTGCCCTGAAACTCATGCACTGAATCTCATGCACTGAAACTCATGTCCTGAACATCATGCCCTGAAACTGCTGCGCTGAATATCATGCGATGAATCTCATATCCTGAAACTCATGCCCTGAATTACATGCCCTGAAAATCCTTCACTGAAACTCATGCCCTGAATCTCATGCCCTGAAACTTCTGCCCCGAAGCTCATGCACTGAATCTCATGCGCTAAATCTCATGACCTTAAACTCAAGCCGTGAATCTCCTGCCTTGAAACTCATGCCCTGAATCTCATGCCTTGAAACTCCTGTCCTGAATCTCATGCCCTGAAACTCATGCCCTGAATCCCATGCCCTGAAACTCAAGCCCTGATTCTCCTGCCCTGAAACTCATGCACTGAATCTCATGCCTTGAAACTCCTGCCCTCAAACTCATGCACTGAAACTCATGCTCTGAAACTCATGCCCTGATTCTCATGCCCTGAAACTCAAGCCCTTATTCTCCTGATCTGAAACCCATGACCTGAATCTCATGCCCTGAAACTTCTGCCCTGAAACTCATGCACTGAATCTCATGCGCTAAATCTCATGACCTTAAACTCAAGCCGTGAATCTCCTGCCCTGAAACTCATGCACTGAATCTCATGCACTGAAACTACTGCACTGAAACTCATGACCTGAACATCATGCCCTGAAACTGCTGCGCTGAATATCATGCCATGAATCTCATATCCTGAAACTCATGCCCTGAATTACATGCCCTGAAAATCCTTCACTGAAACTCATGCCCTGAAACTCATGCCCTGAACCTCATGCCCTGAATCTCATGCCCTGAAACTTCTGCCCCGAAACTCATGCACTGAATCTCATGCGCTAAATCTCATGACCTTAAACTCAAACCGTGAATCTCTTGCCTTGAAACTCATTCCCTGAATCTCATGCCTTGAAACTCCTGTCCTGAATCTCATGCCCTGAAACTCATGCCCTGACTCCCATGCCCTGAAACTAAAGACCTGATTCTCCTGCCCTGAAACTCATGCCCTGAATCTCATGCCTTGAAAGACTTGCATTCAAACTCATGCACTGAAACTCATGCACAGAAACTCATGCCCTGAATCTCATGCCTGAAACTCAAGCCCTTATTCTCCTACCCTGAAACCCATGACCTGAATCTCATGCCCTGAAACTTCTGCCCTGAAATTCATGCACTGAATCTCATGCGCTAAATCTCATGACCTTAAACTCAAGCCCTGATTCTCCTGCCCTGAAACTCATGCACTGAAACTCACGCCCTGAATTACATACCCTGAAACTCCTGTCCTGAAACTCATGCCCTGAAACTCATGCCCTGAATCTCATGCCCTGAAATTCAAGCCCTTATTCTCCTGCCCTGAAACCCATGCCCTGAATCTCATGCCCTGAAACTTCTGCCCTGAAACTCATGCACTGAATCTCATGCGCTAAATCTCATGACCTTAAACTCAAGCCGTGAATCTCCTGCCCTGAAACTGTTGCCCTGAATCTCATACACTGACACTCATGCCCTGAACCTCATGCCCTGAAACTCAAGCCCTGAATCTCATGCACTGAAACTCATGCCCTGAATCTCATGCCTTGAAACCCCTGTCCTGAATCTCACGCCCTGAAACTCATGCCCTGAAACACCTGCACTGAAACTCATGCCATGAATCTCATATCCTGAAACTCACGTCCTGAATCACATGCCCTGAAAATCCTTCACTGAATCTCATGACCTTAAACTCAAGCCGTGAATCTCCTGCCTTGAAACTCATGCCCTGAATATCATGCCTTGAAACTCCTGTCCTGAATCTCATGCCCTGAAACTCATGCCCTGAATCCCTTGCCCTGAAACTCAAGCCCTGATTCTCCTGCCCTGAAACTCATGCACTGAATCTCATGCGCTAAATCTCATGACCTTAAACTCAAGCCGTGAATCTCCTGCCCTGAAACTCATGCCCTGAATGTCATGCCCAGAAATTCCTGCCCTGAAACTCATGCCCTGAATCTCATGCCCTGAAACTCTTGCACTGAAACACCTACCTTAAAACTCATGCCCTGAATCTCATGCACTGAAACTCATGCCCTAAATCTCATACCCTGAAACTCCTGCCCTGAAACTCATGCACCGAAACTCATACCCTGAATCACATGCCCTAAAACTCCTGCCCTGAATCATCTGCCCAGAAACTCATTATCTGAATCACATGCCCTGAAATTCCTGCCCTGAATCTCATGCCCTGAAACTCATGCCCTGAATCTCATGCCTTGAAACTCCTGCCCTCAAACTCATGCACTGAAACTCATGCACTGAATCTCATGCGCTAAATCTCATGACCTTAAACTCAAGCCTTGAATCTCCTGCCCTGAAACTCATGCCCTGAATGTCATGCCCTGAAATTCCTGCCATGAAACTCATGCCCTGAAACTCTTGCACTGAAACACCTTCCCTAAAACTCATGCATTGAATCTCATGCCGTGAAATTCATGCACTGAAACTGCTGCCCTGAAACTGCTGCCCTGAAACTGATGCCCTGAATCTCCTGCACTGAAAGTCATGCCCTGAACCTCATGCCCTGAAACTCAAGCCCTGAATCTCATGCACTGAAACTCATGCCCTAAATCTCATACCCTGAAACTCCTGCCCTGAAACTCATGTACTGAAACTCATGCCCTGAATCACATGCCATAAAACGCCTGCCCTGAATCATCTTCCCAGAAACACATTATCTGAATCACATGCCCTGAAATTCCTGCCCTGAATCTCAGGCCCTGAAACTCATGCCCTGAATCTCATGCCTTGAAACTCCTGCCCTCAAACTCATGCACTGAAACTCATGCCCTGAATCTCATGCCATGAAACTGCTGTCCTGAATCTCATGCCCTGAAACTCATGATTTGAATCTCATTCCCTGAAACTGATGCCCTGAATCTCCTGCACTGAAACTCATGCCCTGAACCTCATGCCCTGAAACTCAAGCCCTGAATCTCATGCACTGAAACTCATGCCCTAAATCTCATACCCTGAAACTCCTGCCCTGAAACTCATGTACTGAAACTCATGCCCTGAATCACATGCCATAAAACGCCTGCCCTGAATCATCTTCCCAGAAACACATTATCTTAATCACATGCCCTGAAATTCCTGCCCTGAATCTCATGCCCTGAAACTCATGCCCTGAATCTCATGCCTTGAAACTCCTGCCCTCAAACTCATGCACTGAAACTCATGCCCTGAATCTCATGCCATGAAACTGCTGTCCTGAATCTCATGCCCTGAAACTCATGCCCTGAATCTCATTCCCTGAAACTCATGCCCTGAAACTCCTGCACTGATACTCATGCCATGAATCTCATATCCTGAAACTCACGCCCTGAATTACATGCCCTGAAACTCCTGCCCTGAAACTCATGCCCTGAATCTCGTGTCCTGAAACTTCTGCCCTGAAACTCATGCACTGAATCTCATGCGCTAAATCTCATGACGTTAAATTCAAGCCGTGAATCTCCTGCCCTGAAACTCATGCCCTGAATCTCATGCTCTGAAAATCCTGCCCTGAAACTCATGCACTGAAAGACATGCCCTGAAACTCTTGCACTGAAACACCGGCCCTGAATCTCCTGCCCTGAATCTCCTGCCCTGAAACCACAGACCTGAAACCCATGCCCTGAAACTCATGCCCTGAAACTAACGCCCTGAATCTCATGCAGTGAAACTCCTGCCCTCAAACTCATGCACTGAAACTCATGCTCTGAATCTCCTGCCCTGAAACTCCTGCACTGAAATACGTACCCTAAAACACCTGCCTTGAAACTCAAGCCCTGAATCTCATGCCCTGAATCTCCTGCCCTGAATCTCCTGCCTAGAAAATCATGCCCTGAATCTCATGCCCTCAAACTCTTGCACTGAAACACCTGTTCTAAAGCACATGCCCTGAAATTCCTGCCCTGAAACTGATGCCCTGAATCTCAAGCACTGACACTCATGCGCTGAACCTCATGCCCTGAAACTCAAGCCCTGAAACTCATGCACTGAAACTCATGCCCTAAATCTCATACCCTGAAACTCCTGCCCTGAAACTCATGCACTGAAACTCATGCCCTGAATCACATGCCATAAAATTCCTGCCCTGAATCATCTGCCCAGAAACTCATTATCTGAATCACATGCCCTGAAATTCCTGCCATGAATCTCATGCCCTGAAACTCATGCCCTGAATCTCATGCCTTGAAACTCCTGCCCTCAAACTCATGCACTGAAACTCATGCACTGAAACTCATGCTCTGAATCTCATGCCTTGAAACTCCTGTCCTGAATCTCATGCCCTGAATCTCATGCCTTGAAACTGCTGCCCTCAAACTCATGCACTGAAACTCATGCACAGAAAATCACGCACTGAATTACATGCCCTGAAACTCATGCCCTGAAACACATGCCCTGAATCTCATGACCTGAAACTCAAGCCCTTATTCTCCTGCCCTGAAACTCATGCCCTGAATCTCATGTCCTGAAACTTCTGCCATAAAACTCATGCACTGAATCTCATGCGCTAAATCTCATGACCTTAAACTCAAGCCGTGAATATCCTGCCCTGAAACTCATGCCCTGAATGTCATGCCCTGAAATTCCTGCCCTGAAACTCATGCCCTGAATCTCAAGCCCTGAAACTCTTGCACTGAAACACCTACCCTAAAACTCATGCCCTGAATCTCATGCGCTGAATCTCATGCCGTGAAACTCATGCACTGAAACTCCTGCCCTGAAACTGATGCTCTATCTCATGCACTGAAACTCATGCTCTGAACCTCATGCACTGAAGCTCATGCAATAAATCTCATACCCTGAAACTCCTGCCCTGAAACTCATGCACAGAAACTCATGCCCTGAATCACATGCCCTGAAACTTCTGCCCTGAAACTCATGCACTGAATCTCATGCGCTAAATCTCATGACCTAAAACTCAAGCCGTGAATCTCCTGCCCTGAAACTCATGCACTGAATCTCATGCACTGAAACTCATGTCCTGAACATCATGCCCTGAAACTGCTGCGCTGAATATCATGCGATGAATCTCATATCCTGAAACTCATGCCCTGAATTACATGCCCTGAAAATCCTTCACTGAAACTCATGCCCTGAATCTCATGCCCTGAAACTTCTGCCCCGAAGCTCATGCACTGAATCTCATGCGCTAAATCTCATGACCTTAAACTCAAGCCGTGAATCTCCTGCCTTGAAACTCATGCCCTGAATCTCATGCCTTGAAACTCCTGTCCTGAATCTCATGCCCTGAAACTCATGCCCTGAATCCCATGCCCTGAAACTCAAGCCCTGATTCTCCTGCCCTGAAACTCATGCACTGAATCTCATGCCTTGAAACTCCTGCCCTCAAACTCATGCACTGAAACTCATGCTCTGAAACTCATGCCCTGATTCTCATGCCCTGAAACTCAAGCCCTTATTCTCCTGTTCTGAAACCCATGACCTGAATCTCATGCCCTGAAACTTCTGCCCTGAAACTCATGCACTGAATCTCATGCGCTAAATCTCATGACCTTAAACTCAAGCCGTGAATCTCCTGCCCTGAAACTCATGCCCTGAATGTCATGCCCTGAAATTCCTGCCCTGAAACTCATGCCCTGAATCTCAAGCCCTGAAACTCTTGCACTGAAACACCTACCCTAAAACTCATGCCCTGAATCTCATGCACTGAATCTCACGCCGTGAAACTCATGCACTGAAACTCCTGCCCTGAAACTGATGCTCTATCTCATGCACTGAAACTCATGCCCTGAACCTCATGCCCTGAAACTCAAGCCCTGAATCTCATGCACTGAAGCTCATGCCCTAAATCTCATACCCTGAAACTCCTGCCCTGAAACTCATGCACTGAAACTCATGCCCTGAATCACATGCCCTGAAACTTCTGCCCTGAAACTCATGCACTGAATCTCATCCGCTAAATCTCATGACCTAAAACTCAAGCCGTGAATCTCCTGCCCTGAAACTCATGCACTGAATCTCATGCACTGAAACTCATGTCCTGAACATCATGCCCTGAAACTGCTGCGCTGAATATCATGCGATGAATCTCATATCCTGAAACTCATGCCCTGAATTACATGCCCTGAAAATCCTTCACTGAAACTCATGCCCTGAATCTCATGCCCTGAAACTTCTGCCCCGAAGCTCATGCACTGAATCTCATGCGCTAAATCTCATGACCTTAAACTCAAGCCGTGAATCTCCTGCCTTGAAACTCATGCCCTGAATCTCATGCCTTGAAACTCCTGTCCTGAATCTCATGCCCTGAAACTCATGCCCTGAATCCCATGCCCTGAAACTCAAGCCCTGATTCTCCTGCCCAGAAACTCATGCACTGAATCTCATGCCTTGAAACTCCTGCCCTCAAACTCATGCACTGAAACTCATGCTCTGAAACTCATGCCCTGATTCTCATGCCCTGAAACTCAAGCCCTTATTCTCCTGATCTGAAACCCATGACCTGAATCTCATGCCCTGAAACTTCTGCCCTGAAACTCATGCACTGAATCTCATGCGCTAAATCTCATGACCTTAAACTCAAGCCGTGAATCTCCTGCCCTGAAACTCATGCACTGAATCTCATGCACTGAAACTACTGCACTGAAACTCATGACCTGAACATCATGCCCTGAAACTGCTGCGCTGAATATCATGCCATGAATCTCATATCCTGAAACTCATGCCCTGAATTACATGCCCTGAAAATCCTTCACTGAAACTCATGCCCTGAAACTCATGCCCTGAACCTCATGCCCTGAATCTCATGCCCTGAAACTTCTGCCCCGAAACTCATGCACTGAATCTCATGCGCTAAATCTCATGACCTTAAACTCAAACCGTGAATCTCTTGCCTTGAAACTCATGCCCTGAATCTCATGCCTTGAAACTCCTGTCCTGAATCTCATGCCCTGAAACTCATGCCCTGACTCCCATGCCCTGAAACTCAAGACCTGATTCTCCTGCCCTGAAACTCATGCCCTGAATCTCATGCCTTGAAAGTCCTGCATTCAAACTCATGCACTGAAACTCATGCACAGAAACTCATGCCCTGAATCTCATGCCCTGAAACTCAAGCCCTTATTCTCCTGCCCTGAAACCCATGACCTGAATCTCATGCCCTGAAACTTCTGCCCTGAAATTCATGCACTGAATCTCATGCGCTAAATCTCATGACCTTAAACTCAAGCCCTGATTCTCCTGCCCTGAAACTCATGCACAGAAACTCACGCCCTGAATTACATACCCTGAAACTCCTGTCCTGAAACTCATGCCCTGAAACTCATGCCCTGAATCTCATGCCCTGAAACTCAAGCCCTTATTCTCCTGCCCTGAAACCCATGCCCTGAATCTCATGCCCTGAAACTTCTGCCCTGAAACTCATGCACTGAATCTCATGCGCTAAATCTCATGACCTTAAACTCAAGCCGTGAATCTCCTGCCCTGAAACTGTTGCCCTGAATCTCATACACTGACACTCATGCCCTGAACCTCATGCCCTGAAACTCAAGCCCTGAATCTCATGCACTGAAACTCATGCCCTGAATCTCATGCCTTGAAACCCCTGTCCTGAATCTCACGCCCTGAAACTCATGCCCTGAAACACCTGCACTGAAACTCATGCCATGAATCTCATATCCTGAAACTCACGCCCTGAATCACATGCCCTGAAAATCCTTCACTGAAACTCATGCCCTGAAACTCATGCCCTGAATCTCATGCCCTGAAACTTCTGCCCTGAAACTCATGCACTGAATCTCATGCGCTAAATTCCATGACCTTAAACTCAAGCCGTGAATCTCCTGCCTTGAAACTCATGCCCTGAATATCATGCCTTGAAACTCCTGTCCTGAATCTCATGCCCTGAAACTCATGCCCTGAATCCCATGCCCTGAAACTCAAGCCCTGATTCTCCTGCCCTGAAACTCATGCCCTGAATCTCATGCCTTGAAACTCCTGCCCTCAAACTCATGCACTGAAACTCATGCACTGAAACTGACGCCCTGAATTACATGCCCTGAAACTCCTGTCCTGAAACTCATGCCCTGAATCTCATGCCCTGAAACTCAAGCCCTTATTCTCCTGCCCTGAAACCCATGCCCTGAATGTCATGCCGTGAATCTCCTGCCCTGAAACTCATGCCCTGAATGTCAAGCCGTGAAATTCCTGCCCTGAAACTTCTGCCCGGAAACTCATGCACTGAATCTCATGCGCTAAATCTCATGACCTTAAACTCAAGGCGTGAATCTCCTGCCCTGAAACTCATGCCCTGAATGTCATGCCCAGAAATTCCTGCCCTGAAACTCATGCCCTGAATCTCATGCCCTGAAACTCTTGCACTGAAACACCTACCCTAAAACTCATGCCCTGAATCTCATGCACTGAAACTCATGCCCTAAATCTCATACCCTGAAACTCCTGCCCTGAAACTCATGCACCGAAACTCATACCCTGAATCACATGCCCTAAAATTCCTGCCCTGAATCATCTGCCCAGAAACTCATTATCTGAATCACATGCCCTGAAATTCCTGCCCTGAATCTCATGCCCTGAAACTCATGCCCTGAATCTCATGCCTTGAAACTCCTGCCCTCAAACTCATGCACTGAAACTCATGCACTGAAACTCATGCCCTGAATCTCATGCCTTGAAACTCCTGCCCTCAAACTCATGCACTGAAACTCATGCCCTGAATAACATGCCCTAAAACTCCTGCCCTGAATCATCTGCACAGAAACTCTTGCCCTGAATTGCATGCCCTGAAATACCTGTCCTGAATCTCATGCCCTGAAACTCATGCCCTGAATCTCATGCCCTGAAACTCCTGCACTGAAACTCATGCCATGAATCTCATATCCTGAAACTTCTGCCCTGAAACTCATGCACTGAATCTCATATCCTGAATCTCACGCCCTGAATTACATGCCTTGAAACTCCTGCCCTGAAACTCATGCCCTGAATCTCATGCCCTGAAACTCAAGCCCTTATTCTGCTGCACTGAAACCCATGCCCTGAATCTCATGCCCTGAAACTTCTGCCCTGAAACTCATGCACTGAATCTCATGCGCTAAATCTCATGACCTTAAACTCAAGCCGTGAATCTCCTACCCTGAAACTCATGCCCTGAATGTCATGCCTGAAATTCCTGCCCTGAATCTCATGCCCTGAATCTCTTGCACTGAAACACCTACCCTAAAACTCATGCCCTGAATCTCATGCACTGAAACTCATGCCCTAAATCTCATACCCTGAAACTCCTGCCCTGAAACTCATGCACTGAAACTCATACCCTGAATCATATGCCCTAAAACTCCTGCCCTGAATCATCTGCCCAGAAACTCATTATCTGAATCACATGCCCTGAAATTCCTGCCCTGATTCTCATGCCCTGAAACTCATGCCCTGAATCTCATGCCTTGAAACTCCTGCCCTCAAAGTCATGCACTGAAACTCATGCACTGAAACTCATGCCCTGAATCTCATGCCTTGAAAATCCTGTCCTGAATCCCATGCCCTGAAACTCATGCCCTGAATCTCATGCCCTGAAACTCCTGCACTGAAACTCATGCCATGAATCTCATATCCTGAAACTCACGCCCTGAATTACATGCCCTGAAACTCCTGCCCTGAAACTCATGCCCTGAAACGGATGCCCTGAATCTCATGCCCTGAAACTTCTGCCCTGAAACTCATGCACTGAATTTCATGCGCAAAATCTCATGACCTTAAACTCAAGCCGTGAATCTCCTGCCTTGAAACTCATGCCCTGAATCTCATGCCTTGAAACTCCTGTACTGAATCTCATGCCCTGAACTCATGCCCTGAATCCCATGCCCTGAAACTCAATCCCTGATTCTCCTGCCCTGAAACTCATGCCCTGAATCTCATGCCTTGAAACTCCTGCCCTCAAACTCATGCACTGAAACTCATGCACTGAAACTCACGCCCTGATTTACATGCCCTGAAACTCCTGTCCTGAAACTCATGCCCTGAAACTCATGCCCTGAAACTTCTGCCCTGAAACTCATGCACTGAATCTCATGCGCTAAATCTCATGACCTTAAACTCAAGCCGTGAATCTCCTGCCCAGAAACTCATGCCCTGAATGTCATGCCCTGAAATTTCTGCCCTGAAACGCATGCCCTGAATTTCATGCCCTGAAACTCTTGCACTGAAACACCTACCTTAAAACTCATGCCCTGAAACTCATGCACTGAAACTCATTCCCTAAATTTCATACCCTGAAACTCCTGCCCTGAAACTCATGCCCTTAATCACATTCCCTAAAACTCCTGCCCTGAATCATCTGCCCAGAAACTCATTATCTGAATCACATGCCCTGAAATTCCTGCCCTGAATGTCATGCCTTGAAACTCCTGCCCTCAAACTTATGCACTGAAACTCATGCACAGAAACTCATGCCCTTAATCTCATGCCTTGAAACTCCTGTCCTGAATCTCATGCCCTGAAACTCATTCCCTGAATGTCATGCCTTGAAACTCCTGCCTTCAAACTCATGCACTGAAACTCATGCCCTAAATCTCATGCCCTGAAACTCCTGTCCTGAATCTCATGCCCTGAAACTCATGCCCTGAATCCCATGCCCTGAAACTCATGCCCTGATTCTCCTGCCCTGAAACTCATGCCCTGAATCTCATGCCTTGAAACTCCTGCCCTCAAACTCATGCCCTGAAACTCATGCCCTGAATCTCATGCGCTAAATCTCATGTCCTTAAACTCAAGCCGTGAATCTCCTGCCCTGAAACTCATGCCCTGAATCTCAAACTCTGAAACTCCCGCCCTGAAACCCATGCCCTGAAACTCATACCCTGAAACTCATGCCCTGAATCTCAAGCCGTGAAATTCCTGCCCTCAAACTCATGCACTGAAACTCATGCACTGAAACTCATGCCCTGAATCTCATGCCTTGAAACTCCTGTCCTGAATCTCACGCCCTGAAACTCATGCCCTGAATCTCATGCCCTGAAACACCTGCACTGAAACTCGTGCCATGAATCTAATATCCTGAAACTCACGCCCTGAATCACATGCCCTGAAAATCCTTCACTGAAACTCATGCCCTGAAACTTATGCCCTGAATCTCATGCCCTGAAACTTCTGCCCTGAAACTCATGCACTGAATCTCATGCGCTAAATCTCATGACCTTAAACTCAAGCCGTGAATCTCCTGCCTTGAAAGTCATGCCCTGAATCTCATGCCTTGAAACTCCTGTCCTGAATCTCATGCCCTGAAACTCATGCCCTGAATCCCATGCCCTGAAACTCAAGCCCTGATTCTCCTGCCCTGAAACTCATGCCCTGAATATCATGCCTTGAAACTCCTGCCCTCAAACTCATGCACTAAAACTCATGCACTGAAACTCACGCCCTGAATTACATGCCCTGAAACTCCTGTCCTGAAACTCATGCCCTGAATCTCATGCCCTGAAACTCAAGCCCTTATTCTCCTGCCCTGAAACCCATGCCCTGAATCTCATGCCGTGAATCTCCTGCCCTGAAACTCATGCCCTGATTGTCATGCCGTGAAATTCCTGCCCTGAAACTCATGCCCTGAATCTCATGCCCTGAAACTCTTGCACTGAAACACCTACCCTAAAACTCATGCCCTGAAACTGATGCCTTGAATCTCATGCCCTCAAACTCCTGCCCTGAAAGTCATGCCCTCAAACTCATGCCCTGAATATCATGCCCTGAAACTTCTGCCCCGAAACTCATGCACTGAATCTCATGCGCTAAATCTCATGACCTTAAACTTCAAGCCGTGAATCTCCTGCCCTGAAACTCATGCCCTGAATCTCATGCCCTGAAACTCCTGCACTGAAACTCATGCCATGAATCTCATATCCTGAAACTTCTGCCCTGAAACTCATGCCCTGAATCTCAGGCCCTGAAACTTCTGCCCTGAAACTCATGCACTGAATCTCATGCGCTAAATCTCATGACCTTAAACTTCAAGCCGTAAATCTCCTGCCCTGAAACTCATGCCCTGAATCTCATGCACTGAAACTACTGCACTCAAACTCATGTCCTGAACATCAAGCCCTGAAACTGCTGCGCTGAATATCATGCCATGAATCTCATATCCTGAAACTCATGCCCTGAATTACATGCCCTGAAACTCCTGCCCTGAAACTCATGCCCTGAATCTCATGCCCTGAAACTCTTGCACTGAAACACCTACCCTAAAACACATGCCCAGAATCTCATGCCCTGAATCTCATGCCGTGAAACTCTTGCACTGAAACTCCTGCCCTGAAACTGATGCTCTGAATCTCATGCACTGAAAATCAAGCCCTGAACCTAATGCCCTGAAACTCAAGCCCTGAATCTCATGCACTGAAACTCATGCCCTAAATCTCATACCCTGAAACTCCTGCCCTGAAACTCATGCACTGAATCTCATGCCCTGAATCACCTGCTCTAAAACTCCTGCCCTGAATCATCTGCCCAGAAACTCATTATCTGAATCAGATGCCCTGAAATTCCTGCCCGGAATCTCATGCCCTGAAACTCATGCCCTGAATGTCATGTCTTGAAACTCCTGCCCTCAAACTCATGCACTGAAACTCATGCACTGAAACTCATGCCCTGAATTCATGCCTTGAAACTCCTGTCCTGAATCTCATGCCCTGAAACTCATGCCCTGAATCTTATGCCCTGAAACTCCTGCACTGAAACTCATGCCATGAATCTCATATCCTGAAACTCACGCCCTGAATTACATGCCCTAAAACTTCTGCCCTGAAACTCATGCCCCGAAACTCATGCCCTGAATCTCATGCCCTGAAACTCAAGCCCTTATTCTCCTGCCCTGAAACCCATGCCCTGAATTTCATGCCATGAAACTTCTGCCCTGAAACTCATCCACTGAATCTCATGCGCTAAATCTCATGACCTTAAACTCAAGCCGTGAATCTCCTGCCCTGAAACTCATGCCCTGAATCTCATGCCTTGAAACTCCTGCCCTCAAACTCATGCACTGAAACTCATGCACTGAAACTCACGCCCTGAATTACATGCCCTGAAACTCCTGTCCTGAAACTCATGCCCTGAAACTCATGCCCTGAATCTCATGCCCTGAAACTCAAGCCCTTATTCTCCTGCCCTGAAACCCATGCCCTGAATCTCATGCCCTGAAACTCATGCCCTTAATCTCCTGCCCTGCAACTGTTGCGCTAAATCTCATGACCTTAAACTCAAGCCTTGAATCTCCTGCCCTGAAACTCATGCCCTGAATGTCATGCCCTGAAATTCCTGCCCTGAAACTCAAGCCCTGAATCTCCTGCCCTGAAACTCATGCCCTGAATGTCATGCCCTGAAATTCCTGCCCTGAAACTCATGCCCTGAAACTCGTGCACTGAAACACCTACCCTAACACTCATGCATTGAATCTCATGCCCTGAATCTCATGCCGTGAAATTCATGCACTGAAACTCATGCCCTGAACCTCATGCCCTGAAACTCAAGCCCTGAATCTCATGCACTGAAACGCATGCCCTAAATCTCATACCCTGAAACTCCTGCCCTGAAACTCATGCACTGAAACTCACGCCCTGAATCACCTGCCCTAAAACGCCTGCCCTGAATCATCTGCCCAGAAACTCATTATCTGAATCACATGCCCTGAAATTCCTGCCCTGAATCTCATGCCCTGAAACTCATGACCTGAATCTCATGCCTTGAAACTCCTGCCCACAAACTCATGCACTGAAACTCATGCCCTGAATCTCATGCCATGAAACTGCTGTCCTGAATCTCATGCCCTGAAACTCATGCCCAGAATCTCATGCCCAGAAACTCATGCCCTGAAACTCCTGCACTGATACTCATGCCATTAATCTCATATCCTGAAACTCACGCCCTGAATTACATGCCCTGAAACTCCTGCCCTGAAACTCATGCCCTGAATCTCGTGCCCTGAAACTTCTGCCCTGAAACTCATCCACTGAATCTCATGCGCTAAATCTCATGACCTTAAACTCAAGCCGTGAATCTCCTGCCCTGAAACTCATGCCCTGAATCTCATGCTCTGAAAATCCTGCCCTGAAACTCATGCACTGAAAGACATGCCCAGAAACTCTTGCACTGAAACACCGGCCCTGAATCTCCTGCCCTGAATCTCCTGCCCTGAAACCACAGACCTGAAACCCATGCCCTGAAGCTCATGCCCTGAAACTCATGCCCTGAATCTCATGCAGTGAAACTCCTGCCCTCAAACTCATGCACTGAAACTCATGCTCTGAATCTCCTGCCCTGAAACTCCTGCACAGAAATACGTGCCCTAAAACACCTGCCTTGAAACACAAGCCCCTAATCTCATGCCCTGAATCTCCTGCCCTGAATCTCCTGCCTTGAAACTCATGCCCTGAATCTCACGCCCTCAAACTCTTGCACTGAAACACCTGCCCTAAAGCACATGCCCTGAAATTCCTGCCCTGAAACACATGCCCTGAAACTCAAGCCCTGAATCTCATGCACTGAAACTCCTGCCCTCAAACTCATGCACTGAAACTCATGCACTGAAACTCATGCCCTGAATCTCATGCCTTGAAACTCCTGTCCTGAATCTCATGCCCTGAATCTCATGCCTTGAAACTGCTGCCCTCAAACTCATGCACTGAAACTCATGCACTGAAACTCACGCCCTGAATTACATGCCCTGAAACTCATGCCCTGAAACACATGCCCTGAATCTCATGTCCTGAAACTTCTGCAATGAATCTCATGCACTGAATCTCATGCGCTAAATCTCATGACCTTAAACTCAAGCCGTGAATCTCCTGCCCTGAAACTCATGCCCTGAATGTCATGCCCTGAAATTCCTGCCCTGAAACTCATGCCCTGAATCTCAAGCCCTGAAACTCTTGCACTGAAACACCTACCCTAAAGCTCATGCCCTGAATCTCATGCACTGAATCTCATGCCGTGAAACTCATGCACTGAAACTCCTGCCCTGAAACTGATGCCCTGAATCTCATGCACTGAAACTCATGCCCTGAACCTCATGCCCTGAAACTCAAGCTCTGAATCTCATGCACTGAAGCTCATGCCCTAAATCTCATACCCTGAAACTCCTGCCCTGAAACTCATGCACTGAGACTCATGCCCTGAATCACATGCCCTGAAACTTCTGCCCTGAAACTCATGCCCTGGACCTCATGCCCTGAAACTCATGCACTGAATCTCATGCACTGAAACTGATGTCCTGAACATCATGCCCTGAAACTGCTGCGCTGAATATCATGCGATGAATCTCATATCCTGAAACTCATGCCCCGAATTACATGCCCTGAAAATCCTTCACTGAAACTCATGCCCTGAAACTCATGCCCTGAATCTCATGCCCTGAAACTTCTGCCCCGAAACTCATGCACTGAATCTCATGCGCTAAATCTCATGACCTTAAATTCAAGCCGTGAATCTCCTGCCTTGAAACTCATGCGCTGAATCTCATGCCTTGAAACTCCTGTCCTGAATCTCATGCCCTGAAACTCATGCCCTGAATCCCATGCCCTGAAACTCAAGCCCTGATTCTCCTCCCCTGAAACTCATGCACTGAATCTCATGCCTTGAAACTCCTGCCCTCAAACTCATGCACTGAAACTCATGCTCTGAAACTCATGCCCTGAATCTCATGCCCTGAAACTCAAGCCCTTATTCTCCTGATCTGAAACCCATGACCTGAATCTCATGCCCTGAAACTTCTGCCCTGAAACTCATGCACTGAATCTCATGCGCTAAATCTCATGACCTTAAACTCAAGCCGTGAATCTCCTGCTCTGAAACTCATGCACTGAATCTCATGCACTGAAACTACTGCACTGAAACTCACGTCCTGAACATCATGCCCTGAAACTGCTGCGCTGAATATCATGCCATGAATCTCATATCCTGAAACTCATGCCCTGAATTGCATGCCCTGAAAATCCTTCACTGAAACTCATGCCCTGTACCTCATGCCCTGAATCTCATGCCCTGAAACTTCTCCCCCGAAACTCATGCACTGAATCTCATGCGCTAAATCTCATGACCTTAAACTCAAGCCGTGAATCTCTTGCCTTGAAACTCATGCCCTGAATCTCATGCCTTCAAACTCCTGTCCTGAATCTCATGCCCTGAAACTCATGCCCTGACTCCCATGCCCTGAAACTCAAGCCCTGATTCTCCTGCCCTGAAACTCATGCCCTGAATCTCATGCCTTGAAACTCCTGCCCTCAAACTCATGCACTGAAACTCATGCACTGAAACTCATGCCCTGAATCTCATGCCCTGAAACTCAAGCCCTCATTCTCCTGCCCTGAAACCCATGACCTGAATCTCATGCCCTGAAACTTCTGCCCTGATACTCATGCACTGAATCTCATGCGCTAAATCTCATGACCTTAAACTCAAGCCCTGATTCTCCTGCCCTGAAACTCATGCCCTGAATCTCATGCCTTGAAACTCCTGCCCTCAAACTCATGCACTGAAACTCACGCCCTGAATTGCATGCCCTGAAACTCCTGTCCTGAAACTCATGCCCTGAAACTCATGCCCTGAATCTCATGCCCTGAAACTCAAGCCCTTATTCTCCTGCCCTGAAACCCATGCCCTGAATCTCATGCCCTGAAACTTCTGCCCTGAAACTCATGCACTGAATCTCATGCGCTAAATCTCATGACCTTAAACTCAAGCCGTGAATCTCCTGCCCTGAAACTGATGCCCTGAATCTCATACACTGACACTCATGCCCTGAACCTCATGCCCTGTAACTCAAACCCTGAATCTCATGCACTGAAACTCATTCCCTAAATCTCAAACCCTGAAACTCCTGCCCTGAAATTCATGCACTGAAACTCATGCCCTGAATCACATGCCCTAAAACTCCTGCCCTGAATCATATGCTCAGAAACTCATTATCTGAATCACATGCCCTGAAATTCCTGCCCTGAATCTCATGCCCTGAAACTCAAGCCCTTATTCTCCTGCCCTGAAACTCATGCCCTGAATGTCATGCCCTGAAATTCCTGCCCTGAAACTCATGCCCTGAAACTCTTGCACTGAAACACCTACCCAAAAACTTAAGCCCTGAAACTCATTCCCTGAATCTCATGCCCTGAAACTCTTGCACTGAAACACCTACCCTAAAACTCATGCCCTGAATCTCATGCCGTGAAACTCATGCACTGAAACTCCTGCCCTGAAACTGATGCCCTGAATCTCATGCACTGAAACTCATGCCCTGAACCTCATGCCCTGAAACTCAAGCCCTGAATTTCATGCACTGAAGCTCATGCCCTAAATCTCATACCCTGAAACTCCTGCCCTGAAACTCATGCACTGAAACTCTTGCTATGAATCACATGCCCTAAAACTCCTGCCCTGAATCATCTGTCCAGAAACTCATTATCTGAATCACATGCCCTGAAATTCCTACCCTGAATCTCATGCCCTGAAACTCATGCCCTAAATCTCAAGCCTTGAAACTCCTGCCCTCAAACTCATGCACTGAAACTCATGCAGTGAAACTCATGCCCTGAATCTCATGCCTTGAAACTCCTGCCCTGAATCTCAAGCCTTGAAACTCATGCCCTGAATCTCATGCCCTGAAACTCCTGCCCGGAAACTCATGCCATGAATCTCACATCCTGAAACTCAAGCCCTTATTCTCCTGCACTGAAACTCATGCCCTGAATCTCATGCCTTGATACTCCTGCCCTCAAACTCATGCACTGAAACTCATGCACTGAATCTCATGCGCTAAATCTCATGACCTTAAACTCAAGCCTTGAATCTCCTGCCCTGAAACTCATGCCCTGAATGTCATGCCCTGAAATTCCTGCCCTGAAACTCAAGCCCTGAATCTCCTGCCCTGAAACTCATGCCCTGAATGTCATGCCCTGAAATTCCTGCCCTGAAACTCATGCCCTGAAACTCTTGCACTGAAACACCTACCCTAAAACTCATGCATTGAATCTCATGCCCTGAATCTCATGCTGTGAAATTCATGCACTGAAACTCCTGCCCTGAAACTGATGCCCTGAATCTCCTGCACTGAAACTCATGCCCTGAACCTCATGCCCTGAAACTCAAGCCCTGAATCTCATGCACTGAAACTCATGCCCTGTAACTCATGCACTGAAACTCATGCCCTGAATCACATGCCCTAAAACGCCTGCCCTGAATCATCTGCCCAGAAACTCATTATCTGAATCACATGCCCTGAAATTCCAGCCCTGAATCTCATGCACTGAAACTCATGCCCTGAATCTCATGCCATGAAACTGCTGTCCTGAAACTCCTGCACTGATACTCAGGCCATGAATCTCATATCCTGAAACTCACGCCCTGAATTACATGCCCTGAAACTTCTGCCCTGAAACTCATGCCCTGAATCTCGTGCCCTGAAACTTCTGCCCTGAAACTCATGCACTGAATCTCATGCGCTAAATCTCATGACCTTAAACTCAAGCCGTGAATCTCCTGCCCTGAAACTCATGCCCTGAAACTCATGCCCTGAATCTCATGCCCTGAAACTCCTGCACTGAAACTCATGCCATGAATCTCATATCCTGAAACTCACGCCCTGAATTACATGCCCTGAAACTCCTGCCCTGAAACTCATGCCCTGAAACTCATGCCCTGAATCTCATGCCCTGAAACTTCTGCCCTGAAACTCATGCCCTGAATCTAATGCACTGAAACTACTGCACTGAAACTCATGTCCTGAACATCATGCCCTGAAACTGCTGCCCTGAATATCATGCCATGAATCTCTTATCCTGAAACTCATGCCCTGAATTACATGCCCTGAAACTCATGCCCTGAATCTCATGACCTGAAACTTCTGCCCTGAAACTCATGCACTGAATCTCATGCGCTAAATCTCATGAACTTAAACTCAAGCCGTGAATCTCCTGCCTTGATACTCATGTCCTGAACATCATGCCCTGAAACTGCTGCGCTGAATATCATGCGATGAATCTCATATCCTGAAACTCATGCCCTGAATTACATGCCCTGAAAATCCTTCACTGTAACTCATGCCCTGAAACTCATGCCCTGAATCTCATGCCCTGAAACTTCTGCCCCCAAACTCATGCACTGAATCTTATGCGCTAAATCTCATGACCTTAAACTCAAGCCGTGAATCTCCTGCCTTGAAACTCATGCCCTGAATCTCATGCCTTGAAACTCCTGTCCTGAATCTTATGCACTGAAAATCATGCCCTGAATCCCATGCCCTGAAACTCAAGCCCTGATTCTCCTGCCCTGAAACTCATGCCCTGAATCTCATGCCTTGAAACTCCTGCCCTCAAACTCATGCACTGAAACTCATGCTCTGAAACTCATGCCCTGAATCTCATGCCCTGAAACTTCTGCCCTGAAACTCATGCACTGAATCTCATGCGCTAAATCTCATGAACTTAAACTCAAGCCGTGAATCTCCTGCCTTGATACTCATGCCCTGAATATCATGCCTTGAAACTCCTGTCCCGAATCTCATGCACTGAAACTCACGCCCTGAATTACATGCCCTGAAACACCTGTCCTGAAACTCATGCCCCGAAACTCATGCCCTGAATCTCCTGCCCTGAAACTCAAGCCCTTATTCTCCTGCCCTGAAACTCATGCCCTGAATCTCATGCCCTGAATCTCATGCCCTGAAACTTCTGCCTGAAACTCATGCACTGAATCTCATGCGCTAAATCTCATGACCTTAAACTCAAGCCGTGAATCTCCTGCCCTGAAACTCATGCCCTGAATGTTATGCCCTGAAATTCCTGCCCTGAAACTCAAGCCCTGAATCTCCTGCCCTGAAACTCATGCCCTGAATGTCATGCCCTGAAATTCCTGCCCTGAAACTCATGCCCTGAAACCCTTGCACTGAAACACCTACCCTAAAACTCATGCATTGAATCTCATGCCCTGAATCTCATGCCGTGAAATTCATGCACTGAAACTCCTGCCCTGAAACTGATGCCCTGAATCTCCTGCACTGAAACTCATGCCCTGAACCTCATGCCCTGAAACTCAAGCCCTGAATCTCATGCACTGAAACTCATGCCCTAAATCTCATACCCTGAAACTCCTGCCCTGAAACTCATGCACTGAAACTCATGCCCTGAATCACATGCCCTAAAACGCCTGCCCTGAATCTCATGCCCTGAAACTCATGCCCTGAATCTCATGCCTTGAAACTCCTGCCCAAAAACTCATGCACTGAAACTCAAGCCCTGAATCTCATGCCATGAAACTGTTGTCCTGAATCTATGCCCTGAAACTCATGCCCTGAATCTCATGCCCTGAAACTCATGCCCTGAAACTCCTGCACTGATACTCATGCCATAAATCTGGTATCCTGAAACTCACGCCCTGAATTACATGCCCTGAAACTCCTGCCCTGAAACTCATGCCCTGAATCTCGTGCCCTGAAACTTCTGCCCTGAAACTCATGCACTGAATCTCATGCGCTAAATCTCATGACCTTAAACTCAAGCCGTGAATCTCCTGCCCTGAAACTCATGCCCTGAATCTCATGCTCTGAAAGACATGCCCTGAAACTCTTGCACTGAAACACCGGCCCTGAATCTCCTGCCCTGAATCTCCTGCCCTGAAACCACAGACCTGAAACCCATGCCCTGAAACTCATGCCCTGAAACTCATGCACTGAAATACGTTCCCTAAAACACCTGCCTTGAAACTCAAGCCCCGAATCTCATGCCCTGAATCTCCTGCCCTGAATCTCCTGCCTTGAAACTCATGCCCTGAATCTCATGCCCTCAAACTCTTGCACTGAAACACCTGCCCTAAAGCACATGCCCTTAAATTCCTGCCCTGAAACACATGCCCTGAACCTCATGCCCTGAAACTCAAGCCCTGAATCTCATGCACTGAAACTCATGCCCTAAATCTCATACCCTGAAACTCCTGCCCTGAAACTCATGCACTGAAACTCATGCCCTGAATCACATGCCCTAAAACGCCTGCCCTGAATCTCATGCCCTGAAACTCATGCCCTGAATCTCATGCCTTGAAACTCCTGCCCAAAAACTCATGCACTGAAACTCATGCCCTGAATCTCATGCCATGAAACTGCTGTCCTGAATCTATGCCCTGAAACTCATGCCCTGAATCTCATGCCCTGAAACTCATGCCCTGAAACTCCTGCACTGATACTCATGCCATAAATCTGATATCCTGAAACTCACGCCCTGAATTACATGCCCTGAAACTCCTGCCCTGAAACTCATGCCCTGAATCTCGTGCCCTGAAACTTCTGCCCTGAAACTCATGCACTGAATCTCATCCGCTAAATCTCATGACCTTAAACTCAAGCCGTGAATCTCCTGCCCTGAAACTCATGCCCTGAATCTCATGCTCTGAAAGACATGCCCTGAAACTCTTGCACTGAAACACCGGCCCTGAATTTCCTGCCCTGAATCTCCTGCCCTGAAACCACAGACCTGAAACCCATGCCCTGAAACTCATGCCGTGAAACTCATGCACTGAAATACGTGCCCTAAAACACCTGCCTTGAAACTCAAGCCCCGAATCTCATGCCCTGAATCTCCTGCCCTGAATCTCCTGCCTTGAAACTCATGCCCTGAATCTCATGCCCTCAAACTCTTGCACTGAAACACCTGCCCTAAAGCACATGCCCTTAAATTCCTGCCCTGAAACACATGCCCTGAATCTCATGCCCTGAAACTCTTGCACTGAAACTCCTGCCCTGAAACTGATGCCCTGAATCTCATGCACTGACACTCATGCCCTGAACGTCATGCCCTGAAACTCTAGCCCTGAATCTCAGGCACTGAAACTCATGCCCTAAATCTCATACCCTGAAACTCCTGCCCTGAAACTCATGCACTGAAACTCATTATCTGAATCACATGCCCTGAAATTCCTGCCATGAATCTCATGCCCTGAAACTCATGCCCTGAATCTCATGCCTTGAAACTCCTGCCCTCAAACTCATGCACTGAAACTCATGCACTGAAACTCATGCCCTGAATCTCATGCCTTGAAACTCCTGTCCTGAATCTCATGCCCTGAATCTCATGCCTTGAAACTGCTGCCCTCAAACTCATGCACTGAAACTCATGCACTGAAACTCACGCCCTGAATTACATGCCCTGAAACTCATGCCCTGAAACACATGCCCTGAATCTCATGACCTGAAACTCAAGCCCTTATTCTCCAGCCCTGAAACTCATGCCCTGAATCTCATGTCCTGAAACTTCTGCAATGAAACTCATGCACTGAATCTCATGCGCTAAATCTCATGACCTTAAACTCAAGCCGTGAATCTCCTGCCCTGAAACTCATGCCCTGAATGTCATGCCCTGAAATTGCTGCCCTGAAACTCATGCCCTGAATCTCATGCCCTGAAACTCTTGCACTGAAACACCTACCTTAAAACTCATGCCCTGAAACTCATGCCCTGAATCTCATGCCCTCAAACTCTTGCACTGAAACACCTGCCCTAAAACACATGCCCTGAATGTCATGCACTGAATCTCATGCCGTGAAACTCATGCACTGAAACTCCTGCCCTGAAACTGATGCCCTGAACCTCATGCCCTGAAACTCAAGCTCTGAATCTCATGCACTGAAGCTCATGCCCTAAATCTCATGCCCTGAAACTCCTACCCTGAAACTCATGCACTAAAACTCATGCCCTGAATCACATGCCCTGAAACTTCTGCCCTGAAACTCATGCACTGAATCTCATGCGCTAAATCTCATGACCTTAAACTCAAGCCGTGAATCTCCTGCCCTGAAACTCATGCACTGAATCTCATGCACTGAAACTCATGTCCTGAACATCATGCCCTGAAACTGCTGCGCTGAATATCATGCGATGAATCTCATATCCTGAAACTAATGCCCTGAATTACATGCCCTGAAAATCCTTCACTGAAACTCATGCCCTGAAACTCATGCCCTGAATCTCATGCCCTGAAACTTCTGCCCCGAAACTCATGCACTGAATCTCATGCGCTAAATCTCATGACCTTAAACTCAAGCCGTGAATCTCCTGCCTTGAAACTCATGCCCTGAATCTCATGCCTTGAAACTCCTGTCCTGAATCTCATGCCCTGAAACTCATGCCCTGAATCCCATGCCCTGAAACTCAAGCCCTGATTCTTCTGCCCTGAAACTCATGCCCTGAATCTCATGCCTTGAAACTCCTGCCCTCAAACTCATGCACTGAAACTCATGCTCTGAAACTCATGCCCTGAATCTCATGCCCTGAAACTCAAGCCCTTATTCTCCTGATCTGAAACCCATGACCTGAATCTCATGCCCTGAAACTTCTGACCTGAAACTCATGCACTGAATCTCATGCGCTAAATCTCATGACCTTAAACTCAAGCCGTGAATCTCCTGCCCTGAAACTCATGCACTGAATCTCATGCACTGAAACTACTGCACTGAAACTCATGTCCTGAACATCATGCCCTGAAACTGCTGCGCTGAATATCATGCCATGAATCTCATATCCTGAAACTCATGCCCTGAATTACATGCCCTGAAAATCCTTCACTGAAACCCATGCCCTGAATCTCATGCCCTGAAACTTCTGCCCTGAAACTCATGCACTGAATCTCATGCGCTAAATCTCATGCGCTAAATCTCATGACCTTAAACTCAAGCCCTTATTTCCTGCCCTGAAACTCATGCCCTGAATCTCATGCCCTGAATCTCATGCCCTGAAACTCATGCACTGAATCTCATGCGCTAAATCTCATGACCTTAAACTCAAGCCGTGAATCTCCTGCCCTGAAACTCATGCCCTGAATGTCATGCCCTGAAATTCCTGCCCTGAAACTCATGCCCTGAAACACTTGCACTGAAACACCTACCCTAAAACTCATGCCCTGAAACTCATTCCCTGAATCTCATGCCCTGAAACTCTTGCACTGAAACACCTACCCTAAAACTCATGCCCTGAATCTCATGCCGTGAAACTCATGCACTGAAACTCCAGCCCTGAAACTGATGCCCTGAATCTCATGCACTGAAACTCATGCCCTGAACCTCATGCCCTAAAACTCAAGCCCTGAATTTCATGCACTGAAGCTCATGCCCTAAATCTCATACCCTGAAACTCCTGCCCTGAAACTCATGCACTGAAACTCTTGCTATGAATCACATGCCCTAAAACTCCTGCCCTGAATCATCTGCCCAGAAACTCATTATCTGAATCACATGCCCTGAAATTCCTACCCTGAATCTCATGCCCTGAAACTCATGCCCTGAATCTAATGCCTTGAAACTCCTGCCCTCAAACTCATGCACTGAAACTCATGCAGGGAATCTCATGCCCTGAATCTCATGCCCTGAAACTTCTGCCCTGAAACTCATGCACTGAATCTCATGCGCTAAATCTCATGACCTTAAATTCAAGCCGTGAATCTCCTGCCCTGAAACTCATGCCCTGAATGTCATGCCCTGAAATTCCTGCCCTGAAACTCATGCCCTGAAACTCTTGCACTGAAACACCTACCCTAAAACTCATGCCCTGAAACTCATTCCCTGAATCTCATGCCCTGAAACTCTTGCACTGAAACACCTAGCCTAAAACTCATGCCCTGAATCTCATGCCGTGAAACTCATGCACTGAAACTCCTGCCCTGAAACTGATGCCCTGAATCTCATGCACTGAAACTCATGCCCTGAACCTCATGCCCTGAAACTCAAGCCCTGAATTTCATGCACTGAAGCTCATGCCCTAAATCTCATACCCTGAAACTCATGCACTGAATCTAATGCGCTAAATCTCATGACCTTAAACTCAAGCCTTGAATCTCCTGCCCTGAAACACATGCCCTGAATGTTATGCCCTGAAATTCCTGCCCTGAAACTCAAGCCCTGAATCTCCTGCCCTGAAACTCATGCCCTGAATGTCATGCCCTGAAATTCCTGCCCTGAAACTCATGCCCTGAAACTCTTGCACTGAAACACCTACCCTAAAACTCATGCATTGAATCTCATGCCCTGAATCTCATGCCTTGATACTCCTGCCCTCAAACTCATGCACTGAAACTCATGCACTGAATCTCATGCGCTAAATCTCATGACCTTAAACTCAAGCCTTGAATCTCCTGCCCTGAAACTTATGCCCTGAATGTCATGCCCTGAAATTCCTAACCTGAAACTCATGCCCTGAATGCAATGCCTTGAAACTCCTGTCCTGAATCTCATTCCCTGAAACTCATGCCCTGAATCTCATGCCCTGAAACTCCTGCACTGAAACTCATGCCATGAATCTCATAACCTGAAACTCACGCCTTGAATTACATGCCCTGAAACTCCTGCCCTGAAAATCATGCCCTGAAACTCATGCCCTGAATCTTATGCCCTGAAACCTCTGCCCTGAAACTCATGCCTTGAAACTCCTGCCCTCAAACTCATGCACTGAAACTCATGCACTGAAACTCATGCCCTGAATCTCATGCCTTGAAACTCCTGTCCTGAATCTCATGCCCTGAATCTCATGCCTTGAAACTGCTGCCCTCAAACTCATGCACTGAAACTCATGCACTGAAACTCACGCCCTGAATTACATGCCCTGAAACTCATGCCCTGAAACACATGCCCTGAATCTCATGACCTGAAACTCAAGCCCTTATTCTCCAGCCCTGAAACTCATGCCCTGAATCTCATGTCCTGAAACTTCTGCAATGAAACTCATGCACTGAATCTCATGCGCTAAATCTCATGACCTTAAACTCAAGCCGTGAATCTCCTGCCCTGAAACTCATGCCCTGAATGTCATGCCCTGAATGTCATGCCCTGAAATTGCTGCCCTGAAACTCATGCCCTGAATCTCATGCCCTGAAACTCTTGCACTGAAACACCTACCTTAAAACTCATGCCCTGAAACTCATGCCCTGAATCTCATGCCCTCAAACTCTTGCACTGAAACACCTGCCCTAAAACACATGCCCTGAATGTCATGCCCTGAAATTCCTGCCCTGAAACTCATGCCCTGAATCTCAAGCCCTGAAACTCTTGCACTGAAACACCTACCCTAAAACTCATGCCCTGAATCTCATGCACTGAATCTCATGCCGTGAAACTCATGCACTGAAACTCCTGCCCTGAAACTGATGCCCTGAATCTCATGCACTGAAACTCATGCCCTGAACCTCATGCCCTGAAACTCAAGCTCTGAATCTCATGCACTGAAGCTCATGCCCTAAATCTCATGCCCTGAAACTCCTACCCTGAAACTCATGCACTGAAACTCATGCCCTGAATCACATGCCCTGAAACTTCTGCCCTGAAACTCATGCACTGAATCTCATGCGCTAAATCTCATGACCTTAAACTCAAGCCGTGAATCTCCTGCCCTGAAACTCATGCACTGAATCTCATGCACTGAAACTCATGTCCTGAACATCATGCCCTGAAACTGCTGCGCTGAATATCATGCGATGAATCTCATATCCTGAAACTCATGCCCTGAATTACATGCCCTGAAAATCCTTCACTGAAACTCATGCCCTGAAACTCATGCCCTGAATCTCATGCCCTGAAACTTCTGCCCCGAAACTCATGCACTGAATCTCATGCGCTAAATCTCATGACCTTAAACTCAAGCCGTGATTCTCCTGCCCTGAAACTCATGCCCTGAATCTCATGCCTTGAAACTCCTGCCCTCAAACTCATGCACTGAAACTCATGCTCTGAAACTCATGCCCTGAATCTCATGCCCTGAAACTCAAGCCCTTATTCTCCTGATCTGAAACCCATGACCTGAATCTCATGCCCTGAAACTTCTGACCTGAAACTCATGCACTGAATCTCATGCGCTAAATCTCATGACCTTAAACTCAAGCCGTGAATCTCCTGCCCTGAAACTCATGCACTGAATCTCATGCACTGAAACTACTGCACTGAAACTCATGTCCTGAACATCATGCCCTGAAAATACTGCGCTGAATATCATGCCATGAATCTCATATCCTGAAACTCATGCCCTGAATTACATGCCCTGAAAATCCTTCACTGAAACCCATGCCCTGAATCTCATGCCCTGAAACTTCTGCCCTGAAACTCATGCACTGAATCTCATGCGCTAAATCTCATGCGCTAAATCTCATGACCTTAAACTCAAGCCCTTATTTCCTGCCCT
This sequence comes from Mobula birostris, assembly GCF_030028105.1. Taxonomy (NCBI): domain Eukaryota; kingdom Metazoa; phylum Chordata; class Chondrichthyes; order Myliobatiformes; family Myliobatidae; genus Mobula; species Mobula birostris. Next base: position 23,721 of record NW_027274218.1, on the reverse strand, counting down.
GAAACTCATGCCCTGAATCTCATGCCCTGAATCTCATGCCCTGAAACTCATGCACTGAATCTCATGCGCTAAATCTCATGACCTTAAACTCAAGCCGTGAATCTCCTGCCCTGAAACTCATGCCCTGAATGTCATGCCCTGAAATTCCTGCCCTGAAACTCATGCCCTGAAACTCTTGCACTGAAACACCTACCCTAAAACTCATGCCCTGAAACTCATTCCCTGAATCTCATGCCCTGAAACTCTTGCACTGAAACACCTACCCTAAAACTCATGCCCTGAATCTCATGCCGTGAAACTCATGCACTGAAACTCCTGCCCTGAAACTGATGCCCTGAATCTCATGCACTGAAACTCATGCCCTGAACCTCATGCCCCGAAACTCAAGCCCTGAATTTCATGCACTGAAGCTCATGCCCTAAATCTCATACCCTGAAACTCATGCACTGAATCTCATGCGCTAAATCTCATGACCTTAAACTCAAGCCTTGAATCTCCTGCCCTGAAACTCATGCCCTGAATGTTATGCCCTGAAATTCCTGCCCTGAAACTCAAGCCCTGAATCTCCTGCCCTGAAACTCATGCCCTGAATGTCATGCCCTGAAATTCCTGCCCTGAAACTCATGCCCTGAAACTCTTGCACTGAAACACCTACCCTAAAACTCATGCATTGAATCTCATGCCCTGAATCTCATGCCGTGAAATTCATGCACTGAATCTCATGCCCTGACTCTCAAGCACTTAATCTCCTGCCCTGAAACTCATGCCCTGAATCTCATGCCTTGATACTCCAGCCCTCAAACTCATGCACTGAAACTCATGCACTGAATCTCATGCGCTAAATCTCATGACCTTAAACTCAAGCCTTGAATCTTCTGCCCTGAAACTTATGCCCTGAATGTCATGCCCTGAAATTCCTAACCTGAAACTCATGCCCTGAATGCAATGCCTTGAAACTCCTGTCCTGAATCTCATTCCCTGAAACTCATGCCCTGAATCTCATGCCCAGAAACTCCTGCACTGAAACTCATGCCATGAATCTCATAACCTGAAACTCACGCCCTGAATTACATGCCCTGAAACTCCTGCCCTGAAACTCATGCCCTGAAACTCATGCCCTGAATCTTATGCCCTGAAACCTCTGCCCTGAAACTCATGCCCTGAATCTAATGCACTGAAACTACTGCACTGAAACTCATGTCCTGAACATCATGCCCTGAAACTGCTGCCCTGAATATCATGCCATGAATCTCATATCCTGAAACTCATGCCCTGAATTACATGCCCTGAAACTCATGCCCTGAATCTCATGCCCTGAAACTTCTGCCCTGAAACTCATGCACTGAATCTCATGCGCTAAATCTCATGAACTTAAACTCAAGCCGTGAATCTCCTGCCTTGATACTCATGCCCTGAATATCATGCCTTGAAACTCCTGTCCTGAATCTCATGCACTGAAACTCACGCCCTGAATTACATGCCCTGAAACACCTGTCCTGAAACTCATGCCCCGAAACTCATGCACTGAATCTCCTGCCCTGAAACTCAAGCCCTTATTCTCCTGCCCTGAAACTCATGCCCTGAATCTCATGCCCTGAATCTCATGCCCTGAAACTTCTGCCCTGAAACTCATGCACTGAATCTCATGCGCTAAATCTCATGACCTTAAACTCAAGCCGTGAATCTCCTGCCCTGAAACTCATGCCCTGAATGTTATGCCCTGAAATTCCTGCCCTGAAACTCAAGCCCTGAATCTCCTGCCCTGAAACTCATGCCCTGAATGTCATGCCCCGAAATTCCGGCCCTGAAACTCATGCCCTGAAACTCTTGCACTGAATCTCATGCCGTGAAATTCATGCACTGAAACTCCTGCCCTGAAACTGATGCCCTGAATCTCCTGCACTGAAACTCATGCCCTGAACCTCATGCCCTGAAACTCAAGCCCTGAATCTCATGCACTGAAACTCATGCCCTAAATCTCATACCCTGAAACTCCTGCCCTGAAACTCATGCACTGAAACTCATGCCCTGAATCACATGCCCTAAAACGCCTGCCCTGAATCTCATGCCCTGAAACTCATGCTCTGAATCTCATGCCTTGAAACTCCTGCCCAAAAACTCATGCACTGAAACTCATGCCCTGAATCTCATGCCATGAAACTGCTGTCCTGAATCTATGCCCTGAAACTCATGCCCTGAATCTCATGCCCTGAAACTCATGCCCTGAAACTCCTGCACTGGTACTCATGCCATAAATCTGATATCCTGAAACTCACGCCCTGAATTACATGCCCTGAAACTCCTGCCCTGAAACTCATGCCCTGAATCTCGTGCCCTGAAACTTCTGCCCTGAAACTCATGCACTGAATCTCATGCGCTAAATCTCATGACCTTAAACTCAAGCCGTGAATCTCCTGCCCTGAAACTCATGCCCTGAATCTCATGCTCTGAAAATCCTGCCCTGAAACTCATGCACTGAAAGACATGCCCTGAAACTCTTGCACTGAAACACCGGCCCTGAATCTCCTGCCCTGAAACCACAGACCTGAAACCCATGCCCTGAAACTCATGCCCTGAAACTCATGCCCTGAAACTCATGCACTGAAATACGTGCCCTAAAACACCTGCCTTGAAACTCAAGCCCCGAATCTCATGCCCTGAATCTCCTGCCCTGAATCTCCTGCCTTGAAACTCATGCCCTGAATCTCATGCCCTCAAACTCTTGCACTGAAACACCTGCCCTAAAGCACATGCCCTTAAATTCCTGCCCTGAAACACATGCCCTGAATCTCATGCCCTGAAACTCTTGCACTGAAACTCCTGCCCTGAAACTGATGCCCTGAATCTCATGCACTGACACTCATGCCCTGAACCTCATGCCCTGAAACTCTAGCCCTGAATCTCATGCACTGAAACTCATGCCCTAAATCTCATACCCTGAAACTCCTGCCCTGAAACTCATGCACTGAAACTCATGCCCTGAATCACATGCCCTAAAACTCCTGCCCTGAATCATCTGCCCAGAAACTCATTATCTGAATCACATGCCCTGAAATTCCTGCCATGAATCTCATGCCCTGAAACTCATGCCCTGAATCTCATGCCTTGAAAGTCCTGCCCTCAAACTCATGCACTGAAACTCATGCACTGAAACTCATGCCCTGAATCTCATGCCTTGAAACTCCTGTCCTGAATCTCATGCCCTGAATCTCATGCCTTGAAACTGCTGCCCTCAAACTCATGCACTGAAACACATGCCCTGAATCTCATGACCTGAAACTCAAGCCCTTATTCTCCAGCCATGAAACTCATGCCCTGAATCTCATGTCCTGAAACTTCTGCAATGAAACTCATGCACTGAATCTCATGCACTAAATCTCATGACCTTAAACTCAAGCCGTGAATCTCCTGCCCTGAAACTCATGCCCTGAATGTCATGCCCTGAAATTCCTGCCCTGAAACTCATGCCCTGAATCTCAAGCCCTGAAACTCTTGCACTGAAACACCTACCCTAAAACTCATGCCCTGAATCTCATGCACTGAATCTCATGCCGTGAAACTCATGCACTGAAACTCCTGCCCTGAAACTGATGCCCTGAATCTCATGCACTGAAACTCATGCCCTGAACCTCATGCCCTGAAACTCAAGCTCTGAATCTCATGCACTGAAGCTCATGCCCTAAATCTCATGCCCTGAAACTCCTACCCTGAAACTCATGCACTGAAACTCATGCCCTGAATCACATGCCCTGAAACTTCTGCCCTGAAACTCATGCACTGAATCTCATGCGCTAAATCTCATGACCTTAAACTCAAGCCGTGAATCTCCTGCCCTGAAACTCATGCACTGAATCTCATGCACTGAAACTCATGTCCTGAACATCATGCCCTGAAACTGCTGCGCTGAATATCATGCGATGAATCTCATATCCTGAAACTCATGCCCTGAATTACATGCCCTGAAAATCCTTCACTGAAACTCATGCCCTGAAACTCATGCCCTGAATCTCATGCCCTGAATCTCATGCCCTGAAACTTCTGCCCTGAAACTCATGCACTGAATCTCATGCGCTAAATCTCATGACCTTAAACTCAAGCCGTGAATCTCCTGCCCTGAAACTCATGCCCTGAATGTTATGCCCTGAAATTCCTGCCCTGAAACTCAAGCCCTGAATCTCCTGCCCTGAAACTCATGCCCTGAATGTCATGCCCTGAAATTCCTGCCCTGAAACTCATGCCCTGAAACTCTTGCACTGAAACACCTACCCTAAAACTCATGCATTGAATCTCATGCCCTGAATCTCATGCCGTGAAATTCATGCACTGAAACTCCTGCCCTGAAACTGATGCCCTGAATCTCCTGCACTGAAACTCATGCGCTGAACCTCATGCCCTGAAACTCAAGCCCTGAATCTCATTCACTGAAACTCATGCCCTAAATCTCATACCCTGAAACTCCTGCCCTGAAACTCATGCACTGAAACTCATGCCCTGAATCACATGCCCTAAAACGCCTGCCCTGAATCTCATGCCCTGAAACTCATGCCCTGAATCTCATGCCTTGAAACTCCTGCCCAAAAACTCATGCACTGAAACTCATGCCCTGAATCTCATGCCATGAAACTTCTGTCCTGAATCTATGCCCTGAAACTCATGCCCTGAATCTCATGCCCTGAAACTCATGCCCGGAAACTCCTGCACTGATACTCATGCCATAAATCTGATATCCTGAAACTCACGCCCTGAATTACATGCCCTGAAACTCCTGCCCTGAAACTCATGCCCTGAATCTCGTGCCCTGAAACTTCTGCCCTGAAACTCATGCAGTGAATCTCATGCGCTAAATCTCATGACCTTAAACTCAAGCCGTGAATCTCCTGCCCTGAAACTCATGCCCTGAATCTCATTCTCTGAAAATCCTGCCCTGAAACTCATGCACTGAAAGACATGCCCTGAAACTCTTGCACTGAAACACCGGCCCTGAATCTCGTGCCCTGAAACCACAGACCTGAAACCCATGCCCTGAAACTCATGCCCTGAAACTCATGCCCTGAAACTCATGCCCTGAAATACGTGCCCTAAAACACCTGCCTTGAAACTCAAGCCCGAATCTCATGCCCTGAATCTCCTGCCCTGAATCTCCTGCCTTGAAACTCATGCCCTGAATCTCATGCCCTCAAACTCTTGCACTGAAACACCTGCCCTAAAGCACATGCCCTTAAATTCCTGCCCTGAAACACATGCCCTGAATCTCATGCCCTGAAACTCTTGCACTGAAACTCCTGCCCTGAAACTGATGCCCTGAATCTCATGCACTGACACTCATGCCCTGAACCTCATGCCCTGAAACTCTAGCCCTGAATCTCATGCACTGAAACTCATGCCCTAAATCTCATACCCTGAAACTCCTGCCCTGAAACTCATGCACTGAAACTCATTATCTGAATCACATGCCCTGAAATTCCTGCCATGAATCTCATGCCCTGAAACTCATGCCCTGAATCTCATGCCTTGAAACTCCTGCCCTCAAACTCATGCACTGAAACTCATGCACTGAAACTCATGCCCTGAATCTCATGCCTTGAAACTCCTGTCCTGAATGTCATGCCCTGAATCTCATGCCTTGAAACTGCTGCCCTCAAACTCATGCACTGAAACTCATGCACTGAAACTCACGCCCTGAATTACATGCCCTGAAACTCATGCCCTGAAACACATGCCCTGAATCTCATGACCTGAAACTCAAGCCCTTATTCTCCAGCCCTGAAACTCATGCCCTGAATCTCATGTCCTGAAACTTCTGCAATGAAACTCATGCACTGAATCTCATGCGCTAAATCTCATGACCTTAAACTCAAGCCGTGAATCTCCTGCCCTGAAACTCATGCCCTGAATGTCATGCCATGAAATTCCTGCCCTGAAACTCATGCCCTGAATCTCAAGCCCTGAAACTCTTGCACTGAAACACCTACCCTAAAACTCATGCCCTGAATCTCATGCACTGAATCTCATGCCGTGAAACTCATGCACTGAAACTCCTGCCCTGAAACTGATGCCCTGAATCTCATGCACTGAAACTCATGCCCTGAACCTCATGCCCTGAAACTCAAGCTCTGAATCTCATGCACTGAAGCTCATGCCCTAAATCTCATGCCATGAAACTCCTACCCTGAAACTCATGTCCTGAACATCATGCCCTGAAACTGCTGCGCTGAATATCATGCGATGAATCTCATATCCTGAAACTCATGCCCTGAATTACATGCCCTGAAAATCCTTCACTGAAACTCATGCCCTGAAACTCATGCCCTGAATCTCATGCCCTGAAACTTCTGCCCCGAAACTCATGCACTGAATCTCATGCGCTAAATCTCATGACCTTAAACTCAAGCCGTGAATCTCCTGCCTTGAAACTCATGCCCTGAATCTCATGCCCTGAAACTCATGCCCTGAATCCCATGCCCTGAAACTCAAGCCCTGATTCTCCTGATCTGAAACCCATGACCTGAATCTCATGCCCTGAATCTTCTGACCTGAAACTCATGCACTGAATCTCATGCACTGAAACTACTGCACTGAAACTCATGTCCTGAACATCATGCCCTGAAACTGCTGCGCTGAATATCATGCCATGAATCTCATATCCTGAAACTCATGCCCTGAATTACATGCCCTGAAAATCCTTCACTGAAACCCATGCCCTGAATCTCATGCCCTGAAACTTCTGCCCTGAAACTCATGCACTGAATCTCATGCGCTAAATCTCATGACCTTAAACTCAAGCCGTGAATCTCCTGCCCTGAAACTGATGCCCTGAATCTCATACACTGACACTCATGCCCTGAACCTCATGCCCTGGAACTCAAGCCCTGAATCTCATGCACTGAAACTCATTCCCTAAATCTCAAACCCTGAAACTCCTTCCCTGAAATTCATGCACTGAAACTCCTGCCCTGAATCATATGCCCAGAAACTCATTATCTGAATCACATGCCCTGAAATTCCTGCCCTGAATCTCATGCCCTGAAACTCAAGCCCTTATTCTCCTGCACTGAAACTCATGCCCTGAATCTCATGCCTTGATACTCCTGCCCTCAAACTCATGCACTGAAACTCATGCACTGAATCTCATGCGCTAAATCTCATGACCTTAAACTCAAGCTTTGAATCTCCTGCCCTGAAACTTATGCCCTGAATGTCATGCCCTGAAATTCCTAACCTGAAACTCATGCCCTGAATGCAATGCCTTGAAACTCCTGTCCTGAATCTCATGCGCTGAAACTAATGCCCTGAATCGCATGCCTTGAAACTCCTGCACTGAAACTCATGCCATGAATCTCATATCCTGAAACTTCTGCCCTGAAACTCATGCCCTGAATCTAATGCACTGAAACTACTGCACTGAAACTCATGTCCTGAACATCATGCCCTGAAACTGCTGCCCTGAATATCATGCCATGAATCTCATGCCCTGAAACTTCTGCCCTGAAACTCATGCACTGAATCTCATGCGCTAAATCTCATGACCTTAAACTCAAGCCGTGAATCTCCTGCCTTGATACTCATGCCCTGAATATCATGCCTTGAAACTCCTGTCCTGAATCTCATGCACTGAAACTCACGCCCTGAATTACATGCCCTGATACACCTGTACTGAAACTCATGCCCTGAAACTCATGCCCTGAATCTCTTGCCCTGAAACTCAAGCCCTTATTCTCCTGCTCTGAAACTCATGCCCTGAATCTCATGCCCTGAAACTTCTGCCCTGAAACTCATGCACTGAATCTCATGCGCTAAATCTCATGACCTTAAACTCAAGCCGTGAATCTCCTGCCGTGAAACTCATGCCCTGAATGTCATGCCCTGAAATTCCTGCCCTGAAACTCATGCCCTGAAACTGTTGCACAGAAACACCTACACTAAAACTCATGCCCTGAAACTCATTCCCTGAATCTCATGCCCTGAAACTCTTGCACTGAAACACCTACCGTAAAACTCATGCCCTGAATCTCATGCCGTGAAACTCATGCACTGAAACTCCTGCCCTGAAACTGATGCCCTGAATCTCATGCACTGAAACTCATGCCCTGAACCTCATGCCCTGAAACTCAAGCCCTGAATTTCATGCACTGAAGCTCATGCCCTAAATCTCATACCCTGAAACTCCTGCCCTGAAACTCATGCACTGAAACTCTTGCTATGAATCACATGCCCTAAAACTCCTGCCCTGAATCATCTGCCCAGAAACTCATTATCTGAATCACATGCCCTGAAATTCCTACCCTGAATCTCATGCCCTGAAACTCATGCCCTGAATCTCATGCCTTGAAACTCCTGCCCTCAAACTCATGCACTGAAACTCATGCAGTGAATCTCATGCCCTGAATCTCATGCCCTGAAACTTCTGCCCTGAAACTCATGCACTGAATCTCATGCGCTAAATCTCATGACCTTACACTCAAGCCGTGAATCTCCTGCCCGGAAACTCATGCCCTGAATGTCATGCCCTGAATTTCCTGCCCTGAAACTCATGCCCTGAAACTCTTGCACTGAAACACCTACCCTAAAACTCATGCCCTGAAACTCATTCCCTGAATCTCATGCCCTGAAACTCTTGCACTGAAACACCTACCCTAAAATTCATGCCCTGAATCTCATGCCGTGAAACTCATGCACTGAAACTCCTGCCCTGAAACTGATGCCCTGAATCTCATGCACTGAAACTCATGCCCGGAACCTCATGCCCTGAAACTCAAGCCCTGAATTTCATGCACTGAAGCTCATGCCCTAAATCTCATACCCTGAAACTCATGCACTGAAACTCATACCCTGAATCACATGCCCTAAAACTCCTGCCCTGAATCATCTGCCCAGAAACTCATTATCTGAATCACATGCCCTGAAATTTCTACCCTGAATCTCATGCAGTGAAACTCATGCCCTGAATCTCATGCCTTGAAACTCCTGCCCTGAATCTCATGCCTTGAAACTCATGCCCTGAATCTCATGCCCTGAAACTCCTGCACTGAAACTCATGCCATGAATCTCATATACTGAAACTCACGCCCTGAATTACATGCCCTGAAACTCATGCCCTGAATCTCATGCCTTGATACTCCTGCCCTCAAACTCATGCACTGAAACTCATGCACTGAATCTCATGCGCTAAATCTCATGACCTTAAACTCAAGCCTTGAATCTCCTGCCCTGAAACTCATGCCCTGAATGTCATGCCCTGAAATTCCTGCCCTGAAACTCATGCCCTGAAACTCTTGCACTGAAACACCTTCCCTAAAACTCATGCATTGAATCTCATGCCGTGAAATTCATGCACTGAAACTGCTTCCCTGAAACTGCTGCCCTGAAACTGACGCCCTGAATCTCCTGCACTGAAACTCATGCCCTGAACCTCATGCCCTGAAACTCAAGCCCTGAATCTCATGCACTGAAACTCATGCCCTAAATCTCATACCCTGAAACTCCTGCCCTGAAACTCATGTACTGAAACTCATGCCCTGAATCACATGCCATAAAACGCCTGCCCTGAATCATCTTCCCAGAAACACATTATCTGAATCACATGCCCTGAAATTCCTGCCCTGAATCTCATGCCCTGAAACGCATGCCCTGAATCTCATGCCTTGAAACTCCTGCACTCAAACTCATGCACTGAAACTCATGCCCTGAATCTCATGCCATGAAACTGCTGTCCTGAATCTGATGCCCTGAAACTCATGCCCTGAATCTCATCCCTGAAACTCCTGCACTGATACTCATGCCATGAATCTCATATCCTGAAACTCACGCCCTGAATTACATGCCCTGAAACTCCTGCCCTGAAACTCATGCCCTGAATCTCGTGTCCTGAAACTTCTGCCCTGAAACTCATGCACTGAATCTCATGCGCTAAATCTCATGACGTTAAATTCAAGCCGTGAATCTCCTGCCCTGAAACTCATGCCCTGAATCTCATGCTCTGAAAATCCTGCCCTGAAACTCATGCACTGAAAGACATGCCCTGAAACTCTTGCACTGAAACACCGGCCCTCAATCTCCTGCCCTGAATCTCCTGCCCTGAAACCACAGACCTGAAACCCATGCCCTGAAACTCATGCCCTGAAACTCACGCCCTGAATCTCATGCAGTGAAACTCCTGCCCTCAAACTCCTGCACTGAAACTCATGCTCTGAATCTCCTGCCCTGAAACTCCTGCACTGAAATACGTGCCCTAAAACACCTGCCTTGAAACTCAAGCCCCGAATCTCATGCCCTGAATCTCCTGCCCTGAATCTCCTGCCTAGAAACTCATGCCCTGAATCTCATGCCCTCAAACTCTTGCACTGAAACACCTGTTCTAAAGCACATGCCCTGAAATTCCTGCCCTGAAACTGATGCCCTGAATCTCAAGCACTGACACTCATGCCCTGAACCTCATGCCCTGAAACTCAAGCCCTGAAACTCATGCACTGAAACTCATGCCCTAAATCTCATACCCTGAAACTCCTGCCCTGAAACTCATGCACTGAAACTCATGCCCTGAATCACATGCCATAAAATTCCTGCCCTGAATCATCTGCCCAGAAACTCATTATCTGAATCACATGCCCTGAAATTCCTGCCATGAATCTCATGCCCTGAAACTCATGCCCTGAATCTCATGCCTTGAAACTCCTGCCCTCAAACTCATGCACTGAAACTCATGCACTGAAACTCATGCCCTGAATCTCATGCCTTGAAACTCCTGTCCTGAATCTCATGCCCTGAATCTCATGCCTTGAAACTGCTGCCCTCAAACTCATGCACTGAAACTCATGCACAGAAAATCACGCACTGAATTACATGCCCTGAAACTCATGCCCTGAAACACATGCCCTGAATCTCATGACCTGAAACTCAAGCCCTTATTCTCCTGCCCTGAAACTCATGCCCTGAATCTCATGCCCTGAAACTTCTGCCATAAAACACATGCACTGAATCTCATGCGCTAAATCTCATGACCTTAAACTCAAGCCGTGAATCTCCTGCCCTGAAACTCATGCCCTGAATGTCATGCCCTGAAATTCCTGCCCTGAAACTCATGCCCTGAATCTCAAGCCCTGAAACTCTTGCACTGAAACACCTACCCTAAAACTCATGCCCTGAATCTCATGCACTGAATCTCATGCCGTGAAACTCATGCACTGAAACTCCTGCCCTGAAACTGATGCTCTATCTCATGCACTGAAACTCATGCCCTGAACCTCATGCCCTGAAACTCAAGCCCTGAATCTCATGCACTGAAGCTCATGCCCTAAATCTCATACCCTGAAACTCCTGCCCTGAAACTCATGCACTGAAACTCATGCCCTGAATCACATGCCCTGAAACTTCTGCCCTGAAACTCATGCACTGAATCTCATGCGCTAAATCTCATGACCTAAAACTCAAGCCGTGAATCTCCTGCCCTGAAACTCATGCACTGAATCTCATGCACTGAAACTCATGTCCTGAACATCATGCCCTGAAACTGCTGCGCTGAATATCATGCGATGAATCTCATATCCTGAAACTCATGCCCTGAATTACATGCCCTGAAAATCCTTCACTGAAACTCATGCCCTGAATCTCATGCCCTGAAACTTCTGCCCCGAAGCTCATGCACTGAATCTCATGCGCTAAATCTCATGACCTTAAACTCAAGCCGTGAATCTCCTGCCTTGAAACTCATGCCCTGAATCTCATGCCTTGAAACTCCTGTCCTGAATCTCATGCCCTGAAACTCATGCCCTGAATCCCATGCCCTGAAACTCAAGCCCTGATTCTCCTGCCCTGAAACTCATGCACTGAATCTCATGCCTTGAAACTCCTGCCCTCAAACTCATGCACTGAAACTCATGCTCTGAAACTCATGCCCTGATTCTCATGCCCTGAAACTCAAGCCCTTATTCTCCTGTTCTGAAACCCATGACCTGAATCTCATGCCCTGAAACTTCTGCCTTGAAACTCATGCACTGAATCTCATGCGCTAAATCTCATGACCTTAAACTCAAGCCGTGAATCTCCTGCCCTGAAACTCATGCCCTGAATGTCATGCCCTGAAATTCCTGCCTTGAAACTCATGCCCTGAATCTCAAGCCCTGAAACTCTTGCACTGAAACACCTACCCTAAAACTCATGCCCTGAATCTCATGCACTGAATCTCATGCCGTGAAACTCATGCACTGAAACTCCTGCCCTGAAACTGATGCTCTATCTCATGCACTGAAACTCATGCCCTGAACCTCATGCCCTGAAACTCAAGCCCTGAATCTCATGCACTGAAGCTCATGCCCTAAATCTCATACCCTGAAACTGCTGCCCTGAAACTCATGCACTGAAACTCATGCCCTGAATCACATGCCCTGAAACTTCTGCCCTGAAACTCATGCACTGAATCTCATCCGCTAAATCTCATGACCTAAAACTCAAGCCGTGAATCTCCTGCCCTGAAACTCATGCACTGAATCTCATGCACTGAAACTCATGTCCTGAACATCATGCCCTGAAACTGCTGCGCTGAATATCATGCGATAAATCTCATATCCTGAAACTCATGCCCTGAATTACATGCCCTGAAAATCCTTCACTGAAACTCATGCCCTGAATCTCATGCCCTGAAACTTCTGCCCCGAAGCTCATGCACTGAATCTCATGCGCTAAATCTCATGACCTTAAACTCAAGCCGTGAATCTCCTGCCTTGAAACTCATGCCCTGAATCTCATGCCTTGAAACTCCTGTCCTGAATCTCATGCCCGGAAACTCATGCCCTGAATCCCATGCCCTGAAACTCAAGCCCTGATTCTCCTGCCCTGAAACTCATGCACTGAATCTCATGCCTTGAAACTCCTGCCCTCAAACTCATGCACTGAAACTCATGCTCTGAAACTCATGCCCTGATTCTCATGCCCTGAAACTCAAGCCCTTATTCTCCTGATCTGAATCCCATGACCTGAATCTCATGCCCTGAAACTTCTGCCCTGAAACTCATGCACTGAATCTCATGCGCTAAATCTCATGACCTTAAACTCAAGCCGTGAATCTCCTGCCCTGAAACTCATGCACTGAATCTCATGCACTGAAACTACTGCACTGAAACTCATGACCTGAACATCATGCCCTGAAACTGCTGCGCTGAATATCATGCCATGAATCTCATATCCTGAAACTCATGCCCTGAATTACATGCCCTGAAAATCCTTCACTGAAACTCATGCCCTGAATCTCATGCCCTGAACCTCATGCCCTGAATCTCATGCCCTGAAACTTCTGCCCCGAAACTCATGCACTGAATCTCATGCGCTAAATCTCATGACCTTAAACTCAAACCGTGAATCTCTTGCCTTGAAACTCATTCCCTGAATCTCATGCCTTGAAACTCCTGTCCTGAATCTCATGCCCTGAAACTCATGCCCTGACTCCCATGCCCTGAAACTCAAGACCTGATTCTCCTGCCCTGAAACTCATGCCCTGAATCTCATGCCTTGAAAGTCCTGCATTCAAACTCATGCACTGAAACTCATGCACAGAAACTCATGCCCTGAATCTCATGCCTGAAACTCAAGCCCTTATTCTCCTGCCCTGAAACCCATGACCTGAATCTCATGCCCTGATTCTCCTGCCCTGAAACTCATGCACTGAAACTCACGCCCTGAATTACATACCCTGAAACTCCTGTCCTGAAACTCATGCCCTGAAACTCATGCCCTGAATCTCATGCCCTGAAACTCAAGCCCTTATTCTCCTGCCCTGAAACCCATGCCCTGAATCTCATGCCCTGAAACTTCTGCCCTGAAACTCATGCACTGAATCTCATGCGCTAAATCTCATGACCTTAAACTCAAGCCGTGAATCTCCTGCCCTGAAACTGTTGCCCTGAATCTCATACACTGTCACTCATGCCCTGAACCTCATGCCCTGAAACTCAAGCCCTGAATCTCATGCACTGAAACTCATGCCCTGAATCTCATGCCTTGAAACTCCTGTCCTGAATCTCATGCGCTGAAACTCATGCCCTGAATCGCATGCCTTGAAACTCCTGCACTGAAACTCATGCCATGAATCTCATATCCTGAAACTCACGCCCTGAATTACATGCCCTGAAACTCCTGCCCTGAAACTCATGCCCTGAAACTCATGCCCTGAATCTCATGCCCTGAAACTTCTGCCCTGAAACTCATGCCCTGAATCTAATGCACTGAAACTACTGCACTGAAACTCATGTCCTGAACATCATGCCCTGAAACTGCTGCCCTGAATATCATGCCATGAATCTCATGCCCTGAAACTTCTGCCCTGAAACTCATGCACTGAATCTCATGCGCTAAATCTCATGACCTTAAACTCAAGCCGTGAATCTCCTGCCGTGAAACTCATGCCCTGAATGTCATGCCCTGAAATTCCTGCCCTGAAACTCATGCCCTGAAACTGTTGCACAGAAACACCTACACTAAAACTCATGCCCTGAAACTCATTCCCTGAATCTCATGCCCTGAAACTCTTGCACTGAAACTCTTACCGTAAAACTCATGCCCTGAATCTCATGCCGTGAAACTCATGCACTGAAACTCCTGCCCTGAAACTGATGCCCTGAATCTCATGCACTGAAACTCATGCCCTGAACCTCATGCCCTGAAACTCAAGCCCTGAATTTCATGCACTGAAGCTCATGCCCTAAATCTCATACCCTGAAACTCCTGCCCTGAAACTCATGCACTGAAACACTTGCTATGAATCACATGCCCTAAAACTCCTGCCCTGAATCATCTGCCCAGAAACTCATTATCTGAATCACATGCCCTGAAATTCCTACCCTGAATCTCATGCCCTGAAACTCATGCCCTGAATCTCATGCCTTGAAACTCCTGCCCTCAAACTCATGCACTGAAACTCATGCAGTGAATCTCATGCCCTGAATCTCAAGCCCGGAAACTCTTGCACTGAAACACCTACCCTAAAACTCATGCCCTGAATCTCATGCACTGAATCTCATGCCGTGAAACTCATGCACTGAAACTCCTGCCCTGAAACTGATGCTCTATCTCATGCACTGAAACTCATGCCCTGAACCTCATGCCCTGAAACTCAAGCCCTGAATCTCATGCACTGAAGCTCATGCCCTAAATCTCATACCCTGAAACTCCTGCCCTGAAACTCATGCACTGAAACTCATGCCCTGAATCACATGCCCTGAAACTTCTGCCCTGAAACTCATGCACTGAATCTCATCCGCTAAATCTCATGACCTAAAACTCAAGCCGTGAATCTCCTGCCCTGAAACTCATGCACTGAATCTCATGCACTGAAACTCATGTCCTGAACATCATGCCCTGAAACTGCTGCGCTGAATATCATGCGATAAATCTCATATCCTGAAACTCATGCCCTGAATTACATGCCCTGAAAATCCTTCACTGAAACTCATGCCCTGAATCTCATGCCCTGAAACTTCTGCCCCGAAGCTCATGCACTGAATCTCATGCGCTAAATCTCATGACCTTAAACTCAAGCCGTGAATCTCCTGCCTTGAAACTCATGCCCTGAATCTCATGCCTTGAAACTCCTGTCCTGAATCTCATGCCCTGAAACTCATGCCCTGAATCCCATGCCCTGAAACTCAAGCCCTGATTCTCCTGCCCTGAAACTCATGCACTGAATCTCATGCCTTGAAACTCCTGCCCTCAAACTCATGCACTGAAACTCATGCTCTGAAACTCATGCCCTGATTCTCATGCCCTGAAACTCAAGCCCTTATTCTCCTGATCTGAAACCCATGACCTGAATCTCATGCCCTGAAACTTCTGCCCTGAAACTCATGCACTGAATCTCATGCGCTAAATCTCATGACCTTAAACTCAAGCCGTGAATCTCCTGCCCTGAAACTACTGCACTGAAACTCATGACCTGAACATCATGCCCTGAAACTGCTGCGCTGAATATCATGCCATGAATCTCATATCCTGAAACTCATGCCCTGAATTACATGCCCTGAAAATCCTTCACTGAAACTCATGCCCTGAATCTCATGCCCTGAACCTCATGCCCTGAATCTCATGCCCTGAAACTTCTGCCCCGAAACTCATGCACTGAATCTCATGCGCTAAATCTCATGACCTTAAACTCAAACCGTGAATCTCTTGCCTTGAAACTCATTCCCTGAATCTCATGCCTTGAAACTCCTGTCCTGAATCTCATGCCCTGAAACTCATGCCCTGACTCCCATGCCCTGAAACTCAAGACCTGATTCTCCTGCCCTGAAACTCATGCCCTGAATCTCATGCCTTGAAAGTCCTGCATTCAAACTCATGCACTGAAACTCATGCACAGAAACTCATGCCCTGAATCTCATGCCTGAAACTCAAGCCCTTATTCTCCTGCCCTGAAACCCATGACCTGAATCTCATGCCCTGATTCTCCTGCCCTGAAACTCATGCACTGAAACTCACGCCCTGAATTACATACCCTGAAACTCCTGTCCTGAAACTCATGCCCTGAAACTCATGCCCTGAATCTCATGCCCTGAAACTCAAGCCCTTATTCTCCTGCCCTGAAACTCATGTCCTGAATCTCATGCCCTGAAACTTCTGCCCTGAAACTCATGCACTGAATCTCATGCGCTAAATCTCATGACCTTAAACTCAAGCCGTGAATCTCCTGCCCTGAAACTGTTGCCCTGAATCTCATACACTGACACTCATGCCCAGAACCTCATGCCCTGAAACTCAACCCTGAATCTCATGCACTGAAACTCATGCCCTGAATCTCATGCCTTGAAACTCCTGTCCTGAATCTCATGCGCTGAAACTCATGCCCTGAATCGCATGCCTTGAAACTCCTGCACTGAAACTCATGCCATGAATCTCATATCCTGAAACTCACGCCCTGAATTACATGCCCTGAAACTCCTGCCCTGAAACTCATGCCCTGAAACTCATGCCCTGAAACTCATGCCCTGAATCTCATGCCCTGAAACTTCTGCCCTGAAACTCATGCCCTGAATCTAATGCACTGAAACTACTGCACTGAAACTCATGTCCTGAACATCATGCCCTGAAACTGCTGCCCTGAATATCATGCCATGAATCTCATGCCCTGAAACTTCTGCCCTGAAACTCATGCACTGAATCTCATGCGCTAAATCTCATGACCTTAAACTCAAGCCGTGAATCTCCTGCCTTGATACTCATGCCCTGAATATCATGCCTTGAAACTCCTGTCCTGAATCTCATGCACTGAAACTCACGCCCTGAATTACATGCCCTGATACACCTGTCCTGAAACTCATGCCCTGAAACTCATGCCCTGAATCTCTTGCCCTGAAACTCAAGCCCTTATTCTCCTGCTCTGAAACTCATGCCCTGAATCTCATGCCCTGAATCTCATGCCCTGAAACTTCTGCCCTGAAACTCATGCACTGAATCTCATGCGCTAATTCTCATGACCTTAAACTCAAGCCGTGAATCTCCTGCCGTGAAACTCATGCCCTGAAACTGTTGCACAGAAACACCTACACTAAAACTCATGCCCTGAAACTCATTCCCTGAATCTCATGCCCTGAAACTCTTGCACTGAAACACCTACCGTAAAACTCATGCCCTGAATCTCATGCCGTGAAACTCATGCACTGAAACTCCTGCCCTGAAACTGATGCCCTGAATCTCATGCACTGAAACTCATGCCCTGAACCTCATGCCCTGAAACTCAAGCCCTGAATTTCATGCACTGAAGCTCATGCCCTAAATCTCATACCCTGAAACTCCTGCCCTGAAACTCATGCACTGAAACTCTTGCTATGAATCACATGCCCTAAAACTCCTGCCCTGAATCATCTGCCCAGAAACTCATTATCTGAATCACATGCCCTGAAATTCCTACCCTGAATCTCATGCCCTGAAACTCATGCCCTGAATCTCATGCCTTGAAACTCCTGCCCTCAAACTCATGCACTGAAACTCATGCAGTGAATCTCATGCCCTGAATCTCAAGCCCTGAAACTCTTGCCCTGAAACTCATGCACTGAATCTCATGCGCTAAATCTCATGACCTTACACTCAAGCCGTGAATCTCCTGCCCGGAAACTCATGCCCTGAATGTCATGCCCTGAAATTCCTGCCCTGAAACTCATGCCCTGAAACTCTTGCACTGAAACACCTACCCTAAAACTCATGCCCTGAAACTCATTCCCTGAATCTCATGCCCTGAAACTCTTGCACTGAAACACCTACCCTAAAACTCATGCCCTGAATCTCATGCCGTGAAACTCATGCACTGAAACTCCTGCCCTGAAACTGATGCCCTGAATCTCATGCACTGAAACTCATGCCCGGAACCTCATGCCCTGAAACTCAAGCCCTGAATTTCATGCACTGAAGCTCATGCCCTAAATCTCATACCCTGAAACTCCTGCCCTGAAACTCATGCACTGAAACTCATACCCTGAATCACATGCCCTAAAACTCCTGCCCTGAATCATCTGCCCAGAAACTCATTATCTGAATCACATGCCCTGAAATTCCTACCCTGAATCTCATGCAGTGAAACTCATGCCCTGAATCTCATGCCTTGAAACTCCTGCCCTGAATCTCATGCCTTGAAACTCATGCCCTGAATCTCATGCCCTGAAACTCCTGCACTGAAACTCATGCCATGAATCTCATATACTGAAACTCACGCCCTGAATTACATGCCCTGAAACTCCTGTCCTGAAACTCATGCCCTGAAACTCATGCCCTGAATCTCATGCCCTGAAATTCAAGCCCTTATTCTCCTGCCCTGAAACCCATGCCCTGAATCTCATGCCCTGAAACTTCTGCCCTGAAACTCATGCACTGAATCTCATGCGCTAAATCTCATGACCTTAAACTCAAGCCGTGAATCTCCTGCCCTGAAACTGTTGCCCTGAATCTCATACACTGACACTCATGCCCTGAACCTCATGCCCTGAAACTCAAGCCCTGAATCTCATGCACTGAAACTCATGCCCTGAATCTCATGCCTTGAAACCCCTGTCCTGAATCTCACGCCCTGAAACTCATGCCCTGAAACACCTGCACTGAAACTCATGCCATGAATCTCATATCCTGAAACTCACGTCCTGAATCACATGCCCTGAAAATCCTTCACTGAATCTCATGACCTTAAACTCAAGCCGTGAATCTCCTGCCTTGAAACTCATGCCCTGAATATCATGCCTTGAAACTCCTGTCCTGAATCTCATGCCCTGAAACTCATGCCCTGAATCCCTTGCCCTGAAACTCAAGCCCTGATTCTCCTGCCCTGAAACTCATGCACTGAATCTCATGCGCTAAATCTCATGACCTTAAACTCAAGCCGTGAATCTCCTGCCCTGAAACTCATGCCCTGAATGTCATGCCCAGAAATTCCTGCCCTGAAACTCATGCCCTGAATCTCATGCCCTGAAACTCTTGCACTGAAACACCTACCTTAAAACTCATGCCCTGAATCTCATGCACTGAAACTCATGCCCTAAATCTCATACCCTGAAACTCCTGCCCTGAAACTCATGCACCGAAACTCATACCCTGAATCACATGCCCTAAAACTCCTGCCCTGAATCATCTGCCCAGAAACTCATTATCTGAATCACATGCCCTGAAATTCCTGCCCTGAATCTCATGCCCTGAAACTCATGCCCTGAATCTCATGCCTTGAAACTCCTGCCCTCAAACTCATGCACTGAAACTCATGCACTGAATCTCATGCGCTAAATCTCATGACCTTAAACTCAAGCCTTGAATCTCCTGCCCTGAAACTCATGCCCTGAATGTCATGCCCTGAAATTCCTGCCATGAAACTCATGCCCTGAAACTCTTGCACTGAAACACCTTCCCTAAAACTCATGCATTGAATCTCATGCCGTGAAATTCATGCACTGAAACTGCTGCCCTGAAACTGCTGCCCTGAAACTGATGCCCTGAATCTCCTGCACTGAAAGTCATGCCCTGAACCTCATGCCCTGAAACTCAAGCCCTGAATCTCATGCACTGAAACTCATGCCCTAAATCTCATACCCTGAAACTCCTGCCCTGAAACTCATGTACTGAAACTCATGCCCTGAATCACATGCCATAAAACGCCTGCCCTGAATCATCTTCCCAGAAACACATTATCTGAATCACATGCCCTGAAATTCCTGCCCTGAATCTCAGGCCCTGAAACTCATGCCCTGAATCTCATGCCTTGAAACTCCTGCCCTCAAACTCATGCACTGAAACTCATGCCCTGAATCTCATGCCATGAAACTGCTGTCCTGAATCTCATGCCCTGAAACTCATGATTTGAATCTCATTCCCTGAAACTGATGCCCTGAATCTCCTGCACTGAAACTCATGCCCTGAACCTCATGCCCTGAAACTCAAGCCCTGAATCTCATGCACTGAAACTCATGCCCTAAATCTCATACCCTGAAACTCCTGCCCTGAAACTCATGTACTGAAACTCATGCCCTGAATCACATGCCATAAAACGCCTGCCCTGAATCATCTTCCCAGAAACACATTATCTTAATCACATGCCCTGAAATTCCTGCCCTGAATCTCATGCCCTGAAACTCATGCCCTGAATCTCATGCCTTGAAACTCCTGCCCTCAAACTCATGCACTGAAACTCATGCCCTGAATCTCATGCCATGAAACTGCTGTCCTGAATCTCATGCCCTGAAACTCATGCCCTGAATCTCATTCCCTGAAACTCATGCCCTGAAACTCCTGCACTGATACTCATGCCATGAATCTCATATCCTGAAACTCACGCCCTGAATTACATGCCCTGAAACTCCTGCCCTGAAACTCATGCCCTGAATCTCGTGTCCTGAAACTTCTGCCCTGAAACTCATGCACTGAATCTCATGCGCTAAATCTCATGACGTTAAATTCAAGCCGTGAATCTCCTGCCCTGAAACTCATGCCCTGAATCTCATGCTCTGAAAATCCTGCCCTGAAACTCATGCACTGAAAGACATGCCCTGAAACTCTTGCACTGAAACACCGGCCCTGAATCTCCTGCCCTGAATCTCCTGCCCTGAAACCACAGACCTGAAACCCATGCCCTGAAACTCATGCCCTGAAACTAACGCCCTGAATCTCATGCAGTGAAACTCCTGCCCTCAAACTCATGCACTGAAACTCATGCTCTGAATCTCCTGCCCTGAAACTCCTGCACTGAAATACGTACCCTAAAACACCTGCCTTGAAACTCAAGCCCCGAATCTCATGCCCTGAATCTCCTGCCCTGAATCTCCTGCCTAGAAAATCATGCCCTGAATCTCATGCCCTCAAACTCTTGCACTGAAACACCTGTTCTAAAGCACATGCCCTGAAATTCCTGCCCTGAAACTGATGCCCTGAATCTCAAGCACTGACACTCATGCGCTGAACCTCATGCCCTGAAACTCAAGCCCTGAAACTCATGCACTGAAACTCATGCCCTAAATCTCATACCCTGAAACTCCTGCCCTGAAACTCATGCACTGAAACTCATGCCCTGAATCACATGCCATAAAATTCCTGCCCTGAATCATCTGCCCAGAAACTCATTATCTGAATCACATGCCCTGAAATTCCTGCCATGAATCTCATGCCCTGAAACTCATGCCCTGAATCTCATGCCTTGAAACTCCTGCCCTCAAACTCATGCACTGAAACTCATGCACTGAAACTCATGCTCTGAATCTCATGCCTTGAAACTCCTGTCCTGAATCTCATGCCCTGAATCTCATGCCTTGAAACTGCTGCCCTCAAACTCATGCACTGAAACTCATGCACAGAAAATCACGCACTGAATTACATGCCCTGAAACTCATGCCCTGAAACACATGCCCTGAATCTCATGACCTGAAACTCAAGCCCTTATTCTCCTGCCCTGAAACTCATGCCCTGAATCTCATGTCCTGAAACTTCTGCCATAAAACTCATGCACTGAATCTCATGCGCTAAATCTCATGACCTTAAACTCAAGCCGTGAATATCCTGCCCTGAAACTCATGCCCTGAATGTCATGCCCTGAAATTCCTGCCCTGAAACTCATGCCCTGAATCTCAAGCCCTGAAACTCTTGCACTGAAACACCTACCCTAAAACTCATGCCCTGAATCTCATGCGCTGAATCTCATGCCGTGAAACTCATGCACTGAAACTCCTGCCCTGAAACTGATGCTCTATCTCATGCACTGAAACTCATGCTCTGAACCTCATGCACTGAAGCTCATGCAATAAATCTCATACCCTGAAACTCCTGCCCTGAAACTCATGCACTGAAACTCATGCCCTGAATCACATGCCCTGAAACTTCTGCCCTGAAACTCATGCACTGAATCTCATGCGCTAAATCTCATGACCTAAAACTCAAGCCGTGAATCTCCTGCCCTGAAACTCATGCACTGAATCTCATGCACTGAAACTCATGTCCTGAACATCATGCCCTGAAACTGCTGCGCTGAATATCATGCGATGAATCTCATATCCTGAAACTCATGCCCTGAATTACATGCCCTGAAAATCCTTCACTGAAACTCATGCCCTGAATCTCATGCCCTGAAACTTCTGCCCCGAAGCTCATGCACTGAATCTCATGCGCTAAATCTCATGACCTTAAACTCAAGCCGTGAATCTCCTGCCTTGAAACTCATGCCCTGAATCTCATGCCTTGAAACTCCTGTCCTGAATCTCATGCCCTGAAACTCATGCCCTGAATCCCATGCCCTGAAACTCAAGCCCTGATTCTCCTGCCCTGAAACTCATGCACTGAATCTCATGCCTTGAAACTCCTGCCCTCAAACTCATGCACTGAAACTCATGCTCTGAAACTCATGCCCTGATTCTCATGCCCTGAAACTCAAGCCCTTATTCTCCTGTTCTGAAACCCATGACCTGAATCTCATGCCCTGAAACTTCTGCCCTGAAACTCATGCACTGAATCTCATGCGCTAAATCTCATGACCTTAAACTCAAGCCGTGAATCTCCTGCCCTGAAACTCATGCCCTGAATGTCATGCCCTGAAATTCCTGCCCTGAAACTCATGCCCTGAATCTCAAGCCCTGAAACTCTTGCACTGAAACACCTACCCTAAAACTCATGCCCTGAATCTCATGCACTGAATCTCACGCCGTGAAACTCATGCACTGAAACTCCTGCCCTGAAACTGATGCTCTATCTCATGCACTGAAACTCATGCCCTGAACCTCATGCCCTGAAACTCAAGCCCTGAATCTCATGCACTGAAGCTCATGCCCTAAATCTCATACCCTGAAACTCCTGCCCTGAAACTCATGCACTGAAACTCATGCCCTGAATCACATGCCCTGAAACTTCTGCCCTGAAACTCATGCACTGAATCTCATCCGCTAAATCTCATGACCTAAAACTCAAGCCGTGAATCTCCTGCCCTGAAACTCATGCACTGAATCTCATGCACTGAAACTCATGTCCTGAACATCATGCCCTGAAACTGCTGCGCTGAATATCATGCGATGAATCTCATATCCTGAAACTCATGCCCTGAATTACATGCCCTGAAAATCCTTCACTGAAACTCATGCCCTGAATCTCATGCCCTGAAACTTCTGCCCCGAAGCTCATGCACTGAATCTCATGCGCTAAATCTCATGACCTTAAACTCAAGCCGTGAATCTCCTGCCTTGAAACTCATGCCCTGAATCTCATGCCTTGAAACTCCTGTCCTGAATCTCA
>NW_027274217.1:0-121982 GCF_030028105.1 Mobula birostris | reverse complement strand
GCTGTGTTTTCGCGCACTCCCATAGCATCCCTTATATCGCTGCATTTTCGTGCACCTCTCATACCTTCCCCTATATGGCTGTGTTTTCATGCACATCTCATAACGTCCCCTATATCGCTGTGTATTTGTGCACCTTCCATTCCTTCCCGAATATATCTCTGTGTTTTCATGCACCTTTCATATCTTCCCCTATATCGCTGTTTTTTCGCACACCTCTCATAACTTCTCCTATATCGCTGTGTTTTTGTGCACCTCTGATACCTTCACTAATATCGCTGCGTTTTCATGCACATCTCATCACGTCCGCTATATCGCTGTGTATTCACGCACCTCCCATAGCATCCCCAATATCACTGTGCCTTGTGCACCTATCATAGCTTCCCCTATATCGCTGTCTTTTCGCGCACATCTGATAGATTCACCTTTATCGCTGTGTTATTGCTCACTTCTCATAGCTTCCCCTGTATCGCCGTGTTTTTGCTCACCTCTCATAGCTTCCCCTATATCGCTGTGTTTTTGCGCACCTCTCATGTCTTCACCTAGCTTGCTATGTTTTCGCTCCTCTCAATACTTCCCCTATATCGCTGTGTTTTCACGCACATCTGATACATTCCCCTGTATCGCCGTGGTTTTGCGCACATCCCATAGGTTCCACTTTTTCGCCTTGTTTTTGCATACCTCTCATGTCTTACCCTATATTACGGTGTTTTCGCGCACCTCTCATAGCATACCCTATATCGCTGTGCCTTCACGCACCTCACATAACTTCCCCTATATTGCCCTGTTTTCGCGCACCTCCCATACCTTCCCCAATATCGCTGTGTTTTCGTGCACCTCTCATACCTTCCCTTATATCGCTGTGTTTTCCGCACCTCTCATAACTTCCCGTATATCACTGTATTTTTGCGCAGCTCGTATAACTTCCTTTATATTGCCGTGTTTTCATTCACATCTCATAACGTCCCCTATATCGCTGTGTATTTGCGCACCTCCCATAACATCCCCTATATCACTGTGCCTTCGCGCACCTCTCATGCATTACCGTATATGCTGTGTTTTTGCACACCGCTCATACCTTCCCCAATATCACCGTGTTTTCATGCACATCTCATAAAGTCCCCAATGTGGCTGGGTTTTCACGCACCTCTCATAACTTCCCCTATATCGCCGTGCTTTCGCGCTCCTCTCATACCTTCACCTATATCACTATGTTTTCGCACACCTCTCATGGCTTCCCCAATATCACCGTGTTTTCATGCACATCTCATAACGTCTCCTATATCTCTGAGTATTCACGCACCTCCCATAGCATTCCCTGTATCGCTGTGCCGTCGCGCACCGCTCATACCTTCCCCTATATCGCCCTGTTTTCGCGCACATCCCATAACTTCAACTTTATCGCTGTGTTATTGCTTACCTCTCATAGCTTCCCCTGTATCGCCGTGTTTTCGCGCACCTCTCATGTCTTCACCCATATCGCTGTGTTTCCGCTCCTCTCATTACTTCCCCTATATCGCTCTGTGTTCTCGCACTTCTGATACTGTTCCCTGTATCAACGTGTTTTCGCTCAACTCTCATAATTTCACCTATATCGCCATGTTCTCGCACACCTCTCATATCTTCCCCTATATCACTGTGTTTTCGCGCACGTCCAATAGCGTCCGCTATATTGCTGTGTTTTCATGCACCTCTCATGTCTTCCCCTATATCACTGTGTTTTCGTGCTCCTCCCATACCATCCCCTATATAGCTGTGCCTTCGCACACCTCTCATACCTTTCCCTATATCGCCCTGTTTTCGAGCACCTCCCATACCTTCCCCTATATCGCTGTGTATTCACGCACCTCTCATAACTTCTCCTGTATTGCTGTATTTTTGCATACCTCTCATAACTTCCCCTATATTGCCGTGTTTTTACGCACATCTCATAACGTCCCCTATATCGCTGTGTATTCGCGCACCTCCCATAGTATCCCCTATATCGCTGTGCCTTCACGAACCTCTCATACCTTCCGCTATATCGCACAGTTTTCGCGCACCTCCGATTCTTTCCCCTATATCGCTGTGTTTTCACACACCTCTCATAACTTCTCCTATATCACTGAGTTTTTGTGCACCTCTCATACCTCCCCTAATATCGCTGAGTTTTCATGCACATCTCATCACGTCCCCTGTATCGCTGTGTATTCGCGCACCTCCCATAGCATCCCCTATATCCCTGTGCCTTGCACACCTCTCATAGTTTCCCTTATATCGCTGTCTTTTCGCGCACGTCCCATAGATTCAGTTTTATCGCTGTATTATTGCTCACCTCTCATAGCTTCCCCTGTATCGCCGTGTTTTTGCTCACCTCTCATGTCTTCACCTAGATCGCTATGTTTTCGGTCCTCTCAATACTTCCCCTATATCGCTGTGTTTTCTCGCACAATTGATACATTCTCCCGTATCGCTGCGTTTTCGCACACCTCTCATAATTTCCCCTATATCGCCGTGTTCTCGCGCACCTCTCATACCTTCCCCTATATGGCCCTGTTTTCGCGCACATCCCATACCTTCCACTATATTGCCCTGTTTTCGTGCAACTCTCATGTCTTCCACTACATCGCTGTGTTTTCTGGCACCTCTTATGCTTTCCCCTGTAACGCCAAGTTTTCGCGCACCTCTCATACTTTCCCCTATATTGCCGTGTTTACGCGCACCTCTCATACCTCCCCCTATATTGCCATGTATTTATGCACATCTCATACGGTCTCCTATATCGCTGTGTTTTCGCGCACTCCCTTAGCATCCCCTATGTCGCTGGGCCTTCGTGCACCTCTCATACCTTCCCCTATATCGCCCTCTTTTCGCGCACCTCCTATACCTTTCCTTATATCGCTGCGTTTTCGTGCACCTCTCATACCTTCCCCTATATGGCTGTGTTTTCATGCACATATCATAACGTCCCCTATATCGCTGTTTATTCGTGCACCTCCCATTCCTTCCCGAATATATCTCTGTGCTTTCGTGCACCTTTCATATCTTCCCCTATATCGCTGTGTATTCGCACACCTCTCATAACTTCTCCTATATCGCTGTGTTTTTGTGCACCTCTGATATCTTCCCTAATATCGCTGCGTTTTCATGCACATCTCATCACGTCCCCTTTATCACGGTGTATTCACGCACCTCCCATAGCATCCCCTATATCGCTGTGTCTTGCGCATCTCTCATAGCTTCCCCTATATCACTGTCTTTTCGCGCACATCCCATAGATTCACCTTTATCGCTGTGTTATTGCTCAACTCTCATAGCTTCCCCTGTATCGCCGTGTTTTTGCTCACCTCTCATAGCTTCCCCTATATCGCCGTGTTTTCGCGCACCTCTCATGTCTTCACCTAGATCGCTATGTTTTCGCTCCTCTCAATACTTCCCCTATATCGCTGTGTTTTCTCGCACATCTGATACACTCTCCCGTATCGCCGTGTTTTCACACACCTCTCATAATTTCCCCTATATCGCCGTGTTCCCGCACACCTCTCATGCCTTCCCCTATATCACTGTATTTTTGCGCATGTCCCATAGCGTCCCCTATATCGCTGTGTTTTCTCGCACCTCTGATACATTCCCCTGTATCGCCGTGGTTTTGCGCACATCCCATAGGTTCCACTTTCTCGCCTTGTTTTTGCATACCTCTCATGTCTTACCCTATATTACGGTGTTTTCGCACACCTCTCATAGCATCCCCTATATCGCTGTGCCTTCGCGCACCTCTCATAACTTCCCCTATATTGCCCTGTTTTCGCGCACCTCCCATACCTTCCCCAATATCGCTGTGTTTTCGTGCACCTCTCATACCTTCCCTTATATCGCTGTGTTTTCACGCACCTCTCATAACTTCCCGTATATCACTGTATTTTTGCGCAGCTCGTATAACTTCCTTTATATTGCCGTGTTGTCATTCACATCTCATAACGTCCCCTATATCGCTGTGTATTTGCGCACCTCCCATACCATCCCCTATATCACTGTGCCTTCGCGCACCTCTCATGCATTACCGTATATGCTGTGTTTTTGCACACCGCTCATACCTTCCCCAATATCACCGTGTTTTCATGCACATCTCATAACGTCCCCAATGTCGCTGGGTTTTCACGCACCTCTCATAACTTCCCCTATATCGCCGTGTTTTCGCGCTCCTCTCATACCTTCACCTATATCACTATGTTTTCGCACACCTCTCATGGCTTCCCCAATATCACCGTGTTTTCACGCACCTCCCATAGCATTCCCTGTATCGCTGTGCCGTCGCGCACCGCTCATACCTTCCCCTATATCGCTCTGTTTCCCGTGCACCTCCCATGGCTTCGCATACATCGCTGTGTTTTTGCACACCTCTCATACCTTCCTCTATATCGCCCTGTTTTCGCGCACATCCCATAACTTCAACTTTATCGCTGTGTTATTGCTTACCTCTCATAGCTTCCCCTGTATCGCCGTGTTTTCGCGCACCTCTCATGTCTTCACCCATATCGCTGTGTTTCCGCTCCTCTCATTACTTCCCCTATATCGCTCTGTGTTCTCGCACTTCTGATACTGTTCCCTGTATCAACGTGTTTTCGCTCAACTCTCATAATTTCACCTATATCGCCGTGTTCTCGCACACCTCTCATATCTTCCCCTATATCACTGTGTTTTCGCGCACGTCCAATAGCGTCCGCTATATTGCTGTGTTTTCATGCACCTCTCATGTCTTCCCCTATATCACTGTGTTTTCGTGCTCCTCCCATACCATCCCCTATATAGCTGTGCCTTCGCACACCTCTCATACCTTTCCCTATATCGCCCTGTTTTCGAGCACCTCCCATACCTTCCCCTATATCGCTGTGTATTCACGCACCTCTCATAACTTCTCCTGTATTGCTGTATTTTTGCATACCTCTCATAACTTCCCCTATATTGCCGTGTTTTTACGCACATCTCTTAACGTCCCCTATATCGCTGTGTATTCGCGCACCTCCCATAGCATCCCCTATATCGCTGTGCCTTCATGAACCTCTCATACCTTCCGCTATATCGCACAGTTTTCGCGCACCTCCGATTCCTTCCCCTATATCGCTGTGTTTTCACACACCTCTCATAACTTCTCCTATATCACTGAGTTTTTGTGCACCTCTCATACCTCCCCTAATATCGCTGAGTTTTCATGCACATCTCATCACGTCCCCTGTATCGCTGTGTATTCGCGCACCTCCCATAGCATCCCCTATATCCCTGTGCCTTGCACACCTCTCATAGTTTCCCTTATATCGCTGTCTTTTCGCGCACGTCCCATAGATTCAGTTTTATCGCTGTATTATTGCTCACCTCTCATAGCTTCCCCTGTATCGCCGTGTTTTTGCTCACCTCTCATGTCTTCACCTAGATCGCTATGTTTTCGGTCCTCTCAATACTTCCCCTATATCGCTGTGTTTTCTCGCACAATTGATACATTCTCCCATATCGCTGTGTTTTCGCACACCTCTCATAATTTCCCCTATATCGCCGTGTTCTCGCGCACCTCTCATACCTTCCCCTATATGGCCCTGTTTTCGCGCACATCCCATACCTTCCACTATATTGCCCTGCTTTCGTGCAACTCTCATGTCTTCCACTACATCGCTGTGTTTTCTGGCACCTCTTATGCTTTCCCCTGTAACGCCAAGTTTTCGCGCACCTCTCATACTTTCCCCTATATCGTCGTGTTTACGCGCACCTCTCATACCTCCCCCTATATTGCCATGTATTTATGCACATCTCATACCGTCTCCTATATTGCTGTGTTTTCGCGCACTCCCTTAGCATCCCCTATGTCGCTGGGCCTTCGTGCACCTCTCATACCTTCCCCTATATCGCCCTCTTTTCGCGCACCTCCTATACCTTTCCTTATATCGCTGCGTTTTCGTGCACCTCTCATACCTTCCCCTATATGGCTGTGTTTTCATGCACATATCATAACGTCCCCTATATCGCTGTTTATTCGTGCACCTCCCATTCCTTCCCGAATATATCTCTGTGCTTTCGTGCACCTTTCATATCTTCCCCTATATCGCTGTGTATTCGCACACCTCTCATAGCTTCCCCTATATCGCCGTGTTTTCACGCACTTCTCATGTTTTCACCTAGATCGCTATGTTTTCGCTCCTCTCAATACTTCCCCTATATCGCTGTGTTTTCTCACACATCTGATACACTCTCTTGTATCGCCCTGTTTTCGCGCTCCTCTCATACCTTCACCTATATCACTATGTTTTCACTCAGCTCTCATACCTTCCCCTATATCGTCCTGTTTTCATGCACATCCCATATCTTCCACTATATTGCCCTGTTTTCGCGCACCTCTCATGTATTCCACTACATCGCTGTGTTTTCTGGCACCTCTGATGCATTCCCCTGTAACGCCAAGTTTTCGCGCACCTCTCATACTTTCCCCTATATCGCCTTGTTTTCGCGCACCTCCCATATCATCCCCTATATCGCTGTGCCTTCATGCACCTCTGATACCTTCCCCTATATCGCCCAGTTTTCGTGCACCTCCTATACCTTCCCTTGTATCGCTGCGTTTTCGTCCACCTCTCATACCTTCCCCTATTTCGCTGTGTTTTCATGCAC
The DNA here is from genome assembly GCF_030028105.1 of Mobula birostris. Lineage (NCBI taxonomy): Eukaryota > Metazoa > Chordata > Chondrichthyes > Myliobatiformes > Myliobatidae > Mobula > Mobula birostris. Next base: position 115,352 of record NW_027274217.1, on the reverse strand, counting down.
ATCTCATAACGACCCCTATTTCGCTGTGTTTTCGAGCACCTCCCATAACATTCCCTATATCGCTGTGCGTTCATGCACCTCTCATACCTTCCCCTATATCGCCGTGTTTTCATGCACATCTCATAAGGTCCACTATATCGCTGGGTTTTCACGCACCTCTCATAACTTCCCCTATATCGCTGTTTTTTCGCGCACCTCTCACACCTTCCCCTGTATCGCTGTGTTTTCGTGCACCTCTCATATCTTCACTAATTTCGTTGCATTTTCATGCACACCTCATCACGTCCCTATATCGCTGTGTATTCACGCACCTCCCATAGCATCCCCTATATCGCTGTGCATTCGCGCACCTCTCATACCTTCCCCTACATCGCCCTGTTTTAGCGCACATCCCATAACTTCCACTATATTGCCATGTTTCTGCGCACCTCTCATGTCTTCCCCTACATCGCTGTGTTTTCTCGCACCTCTGATGCATTCCCCTGTAACGCCAAGTTTTCGCGCACCTCTCATACTTTCCCCTATATCGCCGTGTTTTCGCGCACCTCTCATACCTGCCCCTATATCGCCGTGTTTTTATGCACATCTCATACCATCCCTTATATTACTGTGTTTTCGCGCACCTCCCATATCATCCCCTATATCGCTGTGCCTTCATGCACCTCTGATACCTTCCCCTATATCGCCCAGTTTTCGTGCACCTCCTATACCTTCCCTTGTATCGCTGCGTTTTCGTGCACCTCTCATACCTTCCCCTATTTCGCTGTGTTTTCATGCACATCTCATAACGACCCCTATTTCGCTGTGTTTTCGAGCACCTCCCATAACATTCCCTATACTGCTGTGCGTTCACGCACCTCTCATACCTTCCCCTATATCGCCGTGTTTTCATGCACATCTCTAAGGTCCACTATATCGCTGGGTTTTCACGCACCTCTCATAACTTCCCCTTTATCGCTGTTTTTTCGCGCACCTCTCACACCTTCCCCTGTATCGCTGTGTTTTCGTGCACCTCTCATACCTTCACTAATTTCGTTGCATTTTCATGCACATCTCATCACGTCCCCTATATCGCTGTGTATTCACGCACCTCCCATAGCATCCCCTATATCGCTGTGCATTCGCGCACCTCTCATACCTTCCCCTACATCGCCCTGTTTTAGCGCACATCCCATAACTTCCACTATATTGCCATGTTTTTGCGCACCTCTCATGTCTTCCCCTACATCACTGTGTTTTCTCGCACCTCTGATGCATTCCCCTGTAACGCCAAGTTTTCGCACACGTCTCATACTTTCCCCTATATCGCCGTGTTCTCGCGCATCTCTCATAGCTTCCCATATATCGCCATGTTTTCATACACATATCATACCGTCCCCTATATCACTGTGTTTTCGCGCACCTCCCATAGCATCCCCTATATCGCTGTGCCTTCGTGCACCTCTCATACCTTCCCCTATATCGCCGTGTTTTCATGCACATCTCATAACTTCCCCTATATCGCCCTGTTTTCGCGCTCCTCTCATACCTTCACCTATATCACTATGTTTTCACGCAGCTCTCATACCTTCCCCATATCGATGTATTTTTTTGCACATCTCATACCTTCCCCTATATCGCTGTGCTTTCCCGCACCTCCCATAGCTTCGCCTACATCGCTGTTTTCGCGCACATCCCTTAGCTTCACCTTATATCGCTGCGTTTTCGTGCACCTCTCATACCTTCCCCTATATTGCCCTGTTTTCGCGCACCTCCTATACCATCCCTTATATCAATGCGTTTTCGTGCACCTCTCATAGCTTCCCCTATATGGCTGTGTTTTTATGCACATCTCATAACGTCCCCTATATCGCTGTGTATTCATGCACCTCCCATTCCTTCCCGTATACATCTCTGTGTTTTCGTGCACCTTTCATACCTTCCCCTATATCGCTGCGTTTTCATGCACATATCATCACGTCCCCTATATAGCTGTGCATTCACGCACCTCCCATAGCATCCCCTATATCGCTGTGCCTTGCGCACCTCTGATAGCTTCCCCTATATCACTGTCTTTTCACTCACATCCCATAGATTCACCTTTATCGCTTTGTTATTGCTCACCTCTCATAGCTTCCTCTGTATCGCCGTGTTTTCGCACACCTCTCATAATTTCCCCTATATCGCCGTGCTTTCACGCACCTCTCATACTTCCCCTACATCGCCCTGTTTTAGCGCACATCCCATAGCTTCCACTATATAGCCCTGTTTTTGCGCACCTCTCATGTCTTCCTCTACATCGCTGTGTTTTCTCACACCTCTGATGCATTCCCCTGTAACGCCAAGTTTTCGCGCACCTCTCATAATTTCCCCTATATCACCGTGTTTTCGCGCATCTCTCATAGCTTCCCTTATATCGCCGTGTTTTCATACACATCTCATACCGTCCCCTATATCACTGTGTTTTCGCGCACCTCCCATAACTTCCCCTATATCGCTGTGCCTTCGTGCACCTCTCATACCTTCTCCTATATCGCCGTGTTTTCATGCACATCTCATAACGTCCCCTATATTGCTGGGTTTTCACGCACCTCTCATAACTTCCCCTATATCGTCCTGTTTTTGCGCACCTCTCAGAACTTCCCCTATATCGCTGTGTTTTCACACACCTCTCATGGTTTCCCGACTATCGCCGTGTATTCATGCACATCTCACACCATCCCCTATATCGCTGTGTCTTGCGCACCTCTCATAGATTCCCCTATATCGCCCTGTTTTCATGCACCTCCCATACCTTCCCCGATATCGTTGTGTTTTCGTGCTCTTCTCATACCTTCCCCTATATCGCTGTGTTTTCACGCACCTCTCATGGCTTCCCCAATATCGCCGTGTATTCATGCACATCTCATACCCTCCCCTATATCGCTGTGCTTTCGCGCACATCCCTTAGCTTCACCTACATCGCTGTTTTCGCGCACAGCCCATAGCTTCACCTTGATCGCTGTGTTATTGCTCACCTCTCATAGCTTACCCTATATCGTCGTGTTTTCACGCATCTCGCATGTCTTCACCTATATCGCTATGTTTTCACTCCTATCATTACTTCCCCTATATCGCTGTGTTTTCTCGCACCTCTGATACATTCTCCTGTATTGCCATGTTTTCGCGCACCTCTTACAATTTCCCCTATATCGCCGTGTTCACGCACACCTCTCATACCTTCCCCTATATCACTGTTTTTTTGCGCATGTCCCATAGCTTCCCCTGTATCACTGTGTTTTCGCGCACCTCTCATATCTTCACCTATATCGCCCTGTTTTCGCGCACCTCCCATTCCTTCACCTATATCGCTGTTTTCTCGCACATCTGATACATTCTCCCGTATCGTCGTGTTTTCGCGCACCTCTCATAATTTTCACCTATATCGCCCAGTTTTCGCGCACCTCTCATAATTTCCCCTATATCGCCGTTGTCTCGCACATTTCTCATACCTTCCCCTATATCACTGTGTTTTCGCGCACGTCCCATAGCGTCCATTATATCACTGTGTTTTCTCGCATCTCTCATACCTTTCCCTGTATCGCCATGTTTTCGCGCAGATCCCATAGCTTCCACTATATAGCCCTGTTTTCAAGCACCTCACATGTCTTCCCCTATATCACTGTGTTTTCGCGCACCTCCCATACCTTCATCTATATCGCTGTGTTTTCGTGCACCTCTCATACCTTCCCCTATATCGCTGTGTTTTCACGCACCTCTCATAACTTCTCCTATATCGCTGTATTTTTGCGCACCTCTCATACCTTCCCCTATATCGCCGTGTATTTTATCACATCTCATAACGTCCCCCATATTGCTGTGTATTCGCGCACCTCCCATAGAATCCCCTATATCGCTGTGCCTTCGCGCACATCTCATACCTTCCCCTATATCGTCCTGTTTTCGCGCACCTCCCATACCTTCCCTTTTATCGTTGTGTTTTCGTGCACCTCTCATACCTTCCCCTATATTGCTGTTTTTTCGCGCATCTCTCATGGCTCCCCAATATTGCCGTGTATTCATGCACATCTCATACCGTCCCTTATATCGCTGTGTTTTCGCGCACCTCTCATACCTTCCCCTATATCGCTGTCTTTTTGCGCACATCCCATAGCTTCATCTTTATCGCTGTGTTATTGCTCACCTCTCATAGCTTCCCCTATATCACTGTATTTTCACGCACCTCTTATGCCTTCACCTATATCGCTATGTTTTCGCTCCTGTCATTACTTCCATTATATCGCTGTGTTTTCTCACACCTCTGATACATTCCCCTGTATCGCCTTGTTGTCACGCACCTCTCAATTTCCCCTACATCGCTGTATTCTCGCACACCTCTCATACCTTTCCCTATATCGCTATGTTTTCGCGCACCTCCCATAGCATCCTGTATATCGTGTGCCTTCGCGCACCACTCATACATTCCCCTATATTGCCCTGTTTTCGCACACCTCCCATTCCTTACCCTGTATCGCTGTGTTTTAGTGCACCTCTCATACCTTCCCTTATATTGCCCTGTTTTCGCGCAGCTCCTATACCTTCCCCGATATCGCTGTGTTTTCGTGCACCTCTCATACCTTCCCCTATATCGCTGTCTTTTCGCGCACCTCTCATACCTTTCCCTATATCGCTGTGTTTTCGCACACCTCTCATGGCTTCCCGACTATCGCCGTGTATTCATGCACATCTCATAACTTTCCCTATATCGCTGTGTTTTCGCGCACCTCTCATGCCTTCCCTTATATCGATGTATTTTTGCGCACATCTCATAACGTCCCCTATATCGCTGTGTATTCGCGCACCTCCCATACCATCCCCTATATCACTGTGCCTTCGCGCACCTCTCATGCATTCCCGTATATCGCTGTGTTTTTGCACACCTCTCATACCTTCCCCAATATCACCATGTTTTCATGCATATCTCATGATGTCCCCAATGTCGCTGGGTTTTCACGCACCTCTCATAACTTCCCCTATATCGCCCTGTTTTCGCGCTCGTCTCATACCTTCCCCTATATTGCTGTGTTTTCGCGCACCTCCCATAGCTTCGCCTACATCGCTGTTTTCGTGCACCTCTCATACCTTACCCTATTTCGATGTATTTTTGCGCACATCTCATACCTTCCCCTATATCGCTATGAATTCGCGCAGCTGCCATGCCATGCCCTATATCACTGTGCCTTCGCGCACCTCTCATGCATTCCTGTTTACCGCTGTGTTTTTGCACACCTCTCATACCTTCCCCAAATTCACCGTGGTTTCATGCACATCTCATAACGTCCCCAATGTCACTAGATTTTCATGCACCTCTCATACCTTCCCCTATATCACTGTGTTTTCACGCAGCTCTCATACCTTCCCCATATCGCTGTGTTTTCACACACTTCTCATACCCTCCCCTATATTGCTGTGTTTTCACGCACCTCTCTTAACTTCTCCTATATCGCTGTGTTTTTGCACACCTCTCATACCGTCCCCTATATCGCTGTGTTTTCAGGCACCTCTCATGGCTTCCCCAATATCGCCGTGTATTCATGCACATTTCATACAGTCCCCTATATCGCTGTGTTTTCGCGCACATCCCATAGCTTCGCCTACATCGCTGTTTTCGCGCACATCCCATAGCTTCACCTTGATCGCTGTGTTATTGCATACCTAGAATAGCTTACCTTATATCGCCATGTTTTTGCGCACCTCGCATGTCTTCACCTATATCGCTATGTTTTCGCTCCTATCATTACTTCCCCTATATCGCTGTGTATTCTCGCACCTCTGATACATTCTCCTGTATTGCCATGTTTTCGCGCACCTCTTACAATTTCCCCTATATCGCCGTATTCTCGCACACCTCTCATACCTTCCCCTGTATCACTGTTTTTTTGCACATTTCCCATAGCGTCCCCTATATCGCTGTGTTTTCTCGCACTTCTGATACATTCCCCTGTATCGCTGTGGTTTCGCGCACATCCCATAGGTTCCACTATATTGCCCTGATTTTGCGCAGCTCTCATGTCTTCCCCTATATCACGGTGTTTTCGCGCACCTCTCATAGCATCCCCTATATCGCTGTCCTTCGCGCACATCTCACAGCTTCCCCTATATCACCCTGTTTTCACGCACCTCCCATACCTTCCCCAATATCGCTGTGTTTTCGTGCACCTCTCATGCCTTCCCTTATATCGCTGTGTTTTCACGCACCTCTCATAAATTCTCCTAATTCGCTGTATTTTTTCGCAGTTCTTATACCTTCCCCTATATTGCCGTGTTTTTATGCACATCTCATAACGTCCCCTATATCGCTGTGTATTCGCGCACCTCCCAAAGCATCCCTTATATTGCTGTGCCTTCTCTCACCTCTCATACCTTCCCCTATACCGCCCTGTTTTCGCGCACCTTTCATACCTTCCCCTATATTGCTGTGTTTTTATGCACCTCTCATACCTCCCCCTATATCGCTGTGTTTTCACGCACCTCTCATAATTTCTCCCATATCGCCGTATTTTTGCACACCTCTCATGGCTTCTCCAATATCGCCGCGTTTTCATGCACATCTCTTAACATCCCATATATCGCTGTGTATTCGCGCAACTGCCATAGCATCCTCCATATCACTGTGCCTTCGCGCACCTCTCATACCTTCCCCTATGTCACCCTGTTTTCGTACACCTCCCATACCGTCCCCTATATCGCTGTATTTTCGCACACCTCTCATGGCTTCCCCAATATCGCCGTGTTTTCATGCACATCTCATAACGTCTCCTATATCTCTGTGTAATCACGCACCTCCCATAGCTTCCCCTATATCGCTGTGCCTTCGCACATTGCTCATACCTTCCCCTATATCGCCCTGTTTCCCGTGCACCTCCCATGGTTTCGCCTACATCGCTGTGTTTTTGCGCACCTCTCATACCTTCCCCTATATCGCCGTGTTTTCGCGCACCTCTCATAGCTTCCCCTATATCGCCCTGTTTTTGTGCACATCGCATAGCTTCCACTATATTGCCCTGTTTTCGCGCACCTCTCATGTATTCCACTACATCGCTGTGTTTTCTGGCACCTCTGATGCATTCCCCTGTAACGCCAAGTTTTCGCGCACCTCTCATACTTTCCCCTATTTCGCCGTGTTTACGCGAACCTCTCATACCTCCCCCTATATCTCCATGTTTTTATGCACATCTCATATTGTCTCCTATATCGCTGTGTTTTCGCGCACCTCCCATAGCATCCCCTATATCGCTGTGCCTTCCTGAACCTCTCATACCTTCTCCTATAACGCTGTGTTTTCACGCACCTCTCTTAAATTCTCCTATATCGCTGTGTTTTTGCACACCTCTCATACCTTCCCCAATATCGCTGTGTATTCATGCACATCTCATACCGTCCCCTATATCGCTGTGTTTTGGCGCACCTCCCATAGCTTCACCTTGATCGCTTTGTTATTGCTCACCTCTCATAGCTTACCCTATATCACCGTGTTTTCGCGCATCTCGCATGTCTTCACGTATATCGTTATGTTTTTGCTCCTATCATTACTTCCCCTATATCACTGTGTTTTCTCGCACCTCTGATACATTCTCTTGTATTGCATGTTTTCGCGCAGCTCTTACAATTTCCCCTATATCGCCGTGTTCTCGCACACCTCTCATACCTTCCCCTATTTCGCTGTTTTTTGCGCATGTCCCATTGCGTCCCCTATATCGCTGTGTATTTGTGCACCTCCCAGTCCTTCCCGAATATATCTCTCTGTTTTCGTGCACGTTTCATATCTTCCGCTATATCGCTGTTTTTTCGCACACCTCTCATAACTTCTCCTATATCGCTGTGTTTTTGTGCACCTCTGATACCTTCACTAATATCGCTGCGTTTTCATGCACATCTCATCACGTCCCCTATATCGCTGTGTATTCACACACCTCCCATAGCATCCCCAATATCGCTGTGCCTTGCGCACCTCTCATAGCTTCCCCTATATCGCTGTCTTTTCACGCACATCCCATAGATTCACCTTTATCGCTGTGTTATTGCTCACCTCTCATAGCTCCACCTGTATCGCCGTGTTTTTGCTCACCTCTCATAGCTTCCCCTATATCGCCGTGTTTTTGCGCACCTCTCATGTCTTCACATAGATCGCTATGTTTTCGCTCCTCTCAATACTTCCCCTATATCGCTGTGTTTTCTCGCACATCTGATACATTCTCCCGTATCGCCGTGTTTTCGCACACCTCTCATAATTTCCCCAATATCGCCGTTTTCTCGCACACCTCTCATACCTTACCCTATATCACTGTTTATTGGCGCATGTCCCATAGCGTCCCCTATATCGCTGTGTTTTCTCGCACCTCTGATACATTCCACTGTATCACCGTGGTTTCGTGCACGTCCCATAGGTTCCACTATATTGCCCTGTTTTTGCGCACCTCTCATGTCTTCCCCTATATCACTGTATTTTCACGCACCTCTCATAGCATCCACTATATCGCTGTGCCTTCGCGCACCTCTCATAACTTCCCCTATATCGCACTGTTTTCGCGCACCTCCCATACCTTCCCCAATATCGCTGTGTTTTCGTGCACCTCTCATTCCTTCCCTTATATCGCTGTGTTTTCACGCACCTCTCATAATTTCTCCTATATCGCCGTATTTTTGCACACCTCTAATGGCTTCCCCAATATCGCCGTGTTTTAATGCACATCTCTTAACGTCCCATATATCGCTGTGTATTCGCGCACCTGCCATAGCATCCCCTATATCGCTGTGCCTTCGCGCACCTCTCATACCTTCCCCTATGTCGCCCTGTTTTCGCACACTTCCCATACTGTCCCCTATATCGCCGTGTTTTCATGCACATCTCATAACGTCTCCTATATCTCTGAGTATTCACGCACCTCCCATAGCATTCCCTATATCACTGTGCCGTCACGCACCGCTCATACCTTCCCCTATATCACCCTGTTTCCCGCGGACCTCCCATGGCTTCGCATACATCGCTGTGTTTTTGCGCACCTCCCATACCTTCCCCTATATCGCCCTGTTTTCGCGCACATCCCATAACTTCAACTTTATCGCTGTGTTATTGCTTACCTCTCATAGCTTCCCCTGTATCGTCGTGTTTTCGCGCACCTCTCATGTCTTCACCCATATCGCTGTGTTTCCGCTCCTCTCATTACTTCCCCTATATCGCTCTGTGTTCTCGCACTTCTGTTACTGTTCCCTGTATCAACGTGTTTTCGCTCAACTCTCATAATTTCACCTATATCGCCGTTGTCTCGCACACCTCTCATATCTTCCCCTATATCACTGTGTTTTCGCGCACGTCCAATAGGGTCCACTATATTGCTGTGTTTTCACGCACCTCTCATGTCTTCCCCTATATCACTGTGTTTTCGTGCACCTCCCATACCATCCCCTATATTGCTGTGCCTTCGCACACCTCTCATACCTTTCCCTATATCACCCTGTTTTCGAGCACCTCTCATACCTCCTCTTATATGGCTGTGTTTTCACGCACCTCTCATAACTTCTCCTGTATTGCTGTGCCTTCACGAACCTCTCATACCTTCCGCTATATAGCACAGTTTTCGCGCACCTCCGATTCCTTCCCCTATATCGCTGTGTTTTCACATACCTCTCATAACTTCTCCTATATCACTGAGTTTTTGTGCACCTCTCATACCTTCCCTAATATCGCTGAGTTTTCATGCACATCTCATCACGTCCCCTGTATTGCTGTGTATTCGCGCATCCCCTATATCGCTGTGCCTTGCGCACCTCTCATAGTTTCCCTTATATCGCTGTCTTTTCGCGTACGTCCCATAGATTCAGTTTTATCGCTGTATTATTGCTCACCTCTCATAGCCTCCCCTGTATCGCCGTGTTTTTGCTCACCTCTCATGTCTTCACCTAGATCGCTATGTTTTCGCTCCTCTCAATACTTCCCCTATATCGCTGTGTTTTCTTGCACAATTGCTACATTCTCCCGTATCGCTGTGTTTTCGCACACCTCTCATTATTGACCCTATATCACCGTGTTCTCGCGCACCTCTCATACCTTCCCCTATATGGCCCTGTTTTCGCGCACATCCCATACCTTCCACTATATTACCCTGTTTTCGTGCACCTCTCATGTCTTCCCCTATATCGCTGTGTTTTCTCGCACCTCTGATACAATCTCCTGTATTGCCATGTTTTCGCGCACCTCTTACAATTTCCCCTATATCGCCGTGTTCTCGCACACCTCTCATACCTTCCCCTATATCAGTGTTTTTTTGCGCATGTCCCATAGAGCCCCCTATAACGCTGTGTTTTCTCGCACCTCTGATGCATTCCTCTGTATCGCCGTGGTTTCGCGCACATCCCACAGGTTCCACTATAATGCCCTGTTTCTGCGCAGCTCTCATGTCTTGTCCTGTATCGCGGTGCCTTCGAGCACCTCTCATAACTTCCCCTATATCGCCCTGCTTTCGAGCACCTCCCATACCTTCCCCAATATCGCTGTGTTTTCGTGTACCTCTCATAACTCCCCCTATATCGCTGCGTTTTCACGCACCTCTCATAAATTCTCCTACATTGCTGTATTTTTGCGCACCTCTCATAACTTCCCCTATATCGCCGTGTTTTTATGCACATCTCATAATGTCCCCTATATCGCTGTGTATTCGCGCACCTCCCATAGCATCCCCTATATCGCTGTGCCTTCGCGCACCTCTCATACCTTCCCCTATAGCGCCCTGTTTTCGCGCACTTCCGATTCCTTCCCCTATATCGCTGTGTTTTCGTGCACCTGTCATACCTTCCCCATATCGCTGTGTTTTCACACACTTCTCGTACCTTCCCCTATATCGCTGTGTTTTCACGCACCTCTCTTAACTTCTCCTATATCGCTGTGATTTTGCACACCTCTCATACCTTCCCCTATATCGCTGTGTTTTCAGGCACCTCTCATGGCTTCCCCAATATCGCCGTGTATTCAAGCACATCCCATACCGTCCCCTATATCGCTTTGTTTTCGCGCACCTCCATAGCTTCGCCTACATCGCTGTTTTCGCATTCACATCCCATAGCTTCACCTTGATCGCTGTGTTATTGCTCACCTCTCATAGCTTACCCTATATCGCCCTGTTTTCGCGCACCTCTCATGTCTTCACCTAGATCGCTATGTTTTCGCTCCTCTCATTACTTCCCCTATATCGCTGTGTTTTCTCGCACCTCTGATACATTCTCCTTTATTGCCATGTTTTCCCGCACCTCTTACAATTTCCCCTATATCGCCGTGTTCTCGCACACCTCTCATACCTTCCCCTATATCACTGTTTTTTTGCGCATGTCCCATAGCGTCCCCTATATCGCTGTGTTTTCTCGCACCTCTGATACATTCCCCTGTATCGCCGTGTTTTCGCGCACATCCCATAGATTCACCTCTATCGCTGTGTTATTGCTCACCTCTCATATCTTCCCCTGTATCGCCGTGTTTTTGCGCATGTCCCATAGCGTCCCCTATATCGCTGTGTTTTCTCGCACCTCTGATACTTTCCCCTGTATCGCCGTGTCTTCGCGCACATCCCATAGGTTCCACTATATTGCCCTGTTTTTGCGCACCTCTCATGTCTTCCGCTATATCACTGTGTTTTCGTGCACCTCCCATACCATCACCTATATTGCTGTGTTTTCACGCACCTCTCATACCTCCCCTTATATCGCTGTGTTTTCACGCACCTCTCATAACTTCTCCTGCATTGCTGTATTTTTGATTACCTCTCATAACTTCCCTATTTTGCCGTGTTTTTATGCACATCTCATAACTTCCCCTATATCGCTGTGTTTTCGCGCACCTCCCATAGCATCACCTATAACGCTGTGCCTTCATGCACCTCTCATACCTTCCCCTATATCGCTGTGTTTTCGTTCACCTCTCATACCGCCCCCTATATCGCTGTGCCTTGCGCACCTCTCATACCTTCCCCTATATCGCTGTGTTTTCGTGCACCTGTCATACCTTCCCCATATCGCTGCGTTTTCACACACTTCTCATACCTTCCCCTATATCGCTGTGTTTTCACGCACCTCTCTTAACTTCTCCTATATCGCTGTGATTTTGCACACCTCTCATACCTTCCCCTATATCGCTGTGTTTTCAGGCACCTCTCATGGCTTCCCCAATATCGCCGTGTATTCAAGCACATCCCATACCGTCCCCTATATCGCTTTGTTTTCGCGCACCTCCCATAGCTTCGCCTACATCGCTGTTTTCGTATTCACATCCCATAGCTTCACCTTGATCGCTGTGTTATTGCTCACCTCTCATAGCTTACCCTATATCGCCGTGTTTTCGCGCACCTCTCATGTCTTCACCTAGATCGCTATGTTTTCGCTCCTCTCATTATTTCCCCTATATCACTGTGTTTTCTCGCACCTCTGATACATTCTCCTTTATTGCCATGTTTTCCCGCACCTCTTACAATTTCCCCTATATCGCCGTGTTCTCGCACACCTCTCATACCTTCCCCTATATCACTGTTTTTTTGCGCACGACCCATAGCGTCCCCTATATCGCTGTGTTTTCTCGCACCTCTGATACATTCCCCTGTATCGCCGTGTTTTCGCGCACATCCCATAGATTCACCTCTATCGCTGTGGTATTGCTCACCTCTCATATCTTCCCCTGTATCGCCGTGATTTTGCGCATGTCCCATAGCGTCCCCTATTTCGCTGTGTTTTCTCGCACCTCTGATACTTTCCCCTGTATCGCCGTGTTTTCGCGCACATCCCATAGGTTCCACTATATTGCCCTGTTTTTGCGCACCTCTCATGTCTTCCGCTATATCACTGTGTTTTCGTGCACCTCCCATACCATCACCTATATTGCTGTGTTTTCACGCACCTCTCATACCTCCCCTTATATCGCTGTGTTTTCACGCACCTCTCATAACTTCTCCTGCATTGCAGTATTTTTGATTACCTCTCATAACTTCCCCTATATTGCCGTGTTTTCGCGCACCTCCCATAGCATCCCCTATAACGCTGTGCCTTCATGCACATCTCATAACTTCCCCTATATCGCTGTGTTTTCGCGCACCTCCCATAGCATCCCCTATAACGCTGTGCCTTCATGCACCTCTCATACCTTCCCCTATATCGCTGTGTTTTCGTTCACCTCTCATACCTCCCCCTATATCGCTGTGCCTTGCGCACCTCTCATACCTTCCCCTATATCGCTGTCTTTTCGCGCACATCCCATAGATTCACATTTATCGCTGTGTTATTGCTCACCTCTCATAACGTCCCCTATATCGCTGAGCCTTCGCGCACCTCTCATACCTTCCCCTATATCGCCCTGTTTTCACGCACCTCCCATTCCTTCACCTAGATCGCCCTGTTTTCGCGCACCTCCCATGTCTTCACCTATATCGCTATGTTTTCGCTCCTATCATTACTTCCCCTATATCGCTGTGTTTTCTCGCACCTCTGATACATTCTACTGTATTGCCATGTTTTCGCGCACCTCTTACAATTTCCCCTATATCGCCGTGTTCTCGCACACCTCTCATACCTTCCCCTATATCACTGCTTTTTTGCACATGTCCCATAGCGTCCCCTATATTGCTTTGTTTTCTCGCACCTCTGATACATTCCTCTGTATCGCCATGGTTTCGCGCACATCCCGCAGGTTCCACAATATTGCCCTGTTTCTACTCAGCTCTCATGTCTTGCCCTATATCGCTGTGCCTTCGCGCACCTCCCATAGCCTCCTCTATATTACTGTGCCTTCGCACTCCTCTCATACCTTCCTCTATATCGCCCTGCTTAAGAGCACCTCCCATACCTTCCCCTATATCGCTGTGTTTTCGTGTACCTCTCATAACTCCCCCTATATCGCTGCGTTTTCACGCATCTCTCATAAATTCTCATATATTGCTGTCCATTTGCGCACCTCTCATAACTTCCCCTATATCGCCGTGATTTTATGCACATCTCATAATGTCCCCTATATCGCTGTGTATTCGCGCACCTCCCATATCATCCCCTATATCGCTGTGCCTTCGCACACCTCTCATCCCTTCCCCTATATCGCCCTGTTTTCGCGCACCTCCGATTTCTTCCCCTATATCGTTGTGTTTTCGTGCACCTGTCATACCTTCCCCTATATCGCTGTGTTTTCACACACTTCTAATAACTTCTCCTATATCACTGTGTTTTTGCGCACCTCTCATACCTTCCCTAATATCGCTGAGTTTTCATGCACATCTCATCACGTCCCCTATATCGCTGTGTATTGGCGCTCCTCCCATAGCAACCCCTATATCGCTTTGCCTTGCGCAACTCTCATAACTCCCCCTATATCGCTGCGTTTTCACTCACCTCTCATAAATTCTCCTACATTGCAGTATTTTTGCGCACCTCTCATAACTTCCCCTATATCGCCGTGTTTTTATGCACATCTCATAATGTCCCCTATATCGCTGTGTATTCGCGCACCTCCCATAGCATCCCCTATATCGCTGTGCCTTCGCGCACCTCTCATACCTTCCCCTATAGCGCCCTGTTTTCGCGCACTTCCGATTCCTTCCCCTATATCGCTGTGTTTTCGTGCACCTGTCATACCTTCCCCTATATCACTGTGTTTTCACACACTTCTCATAACTTCCCCTATATCGCTGTGTTTTCGCGCACCTCCCATAGCATCCCCTATAACGCTGTGCCTTCGTGCACCTCTCATACCTTCCCCTATATCGCTGTGTTTTCACGCACCTCTCTTAACTTCTCCTATATCGCTGTGTTTTTGCACACCGCTGATACCTTCCCCAATATCACCGTGTTTTCATGCACATCTCATAACGTCCCCAATGTCGTTGGGTTTTCACGCACCTCTCATAACTTCCCCTATATCGCCCTGTTTTCGCGCTCCTCTCATACCTTCACCTATATCACTATGTTTTCACGCAGCTGTCATACCTTCCCCTATATCGATGTATTTTTTCGCACATCTCATAACTTCCCCTATATCGCTGTTTTTGCGCACATCCTTAGCTTCACCTTGATCGCTGTGTTATTGCTCACCTCTCATAGCTTACCCTATATCGCCGTGTTTTCGTGCACCTCGCATGTCTTCACCTATATCGCCATGTTTTCGCTCCTATCATTACTTCCCCTATATCGCTGTGTTTTCTCGCACCTCTGATACATTCTCCTGTATTGCCATGTTTTCGCGCACCTCTTACAATTTCCCTTATATCGCCGTGTTCTCGCACACCTCTCATACCTTCCCCTATATCACTGTTTTTTTGCGCATGTCCCATAGCGTCCCCTATATCGCTGTGTTTTCTCGCACCTCTGATACATTCCTCTGTATTGCCGTGGTTTTGTGCACATCCCACAGGTTCCACTATATTGCCCTGTTTCTGCGCAGCTCTCATGTCTTCCCCTATATCGCTGTGCCTTCGCGCACCTCTCATAGCCTCCTCTATAATGCTGTGCCTTCGCACACCTCTCATACCTTCCTCTATATCGCCCTGCTTAAGAGCACCTCCCATACCTTCCCCGATATCGCTGTGTTTTCGTGTACCTCTCATAACTCCCCCTATATCGCTGTGTTTTCACACACCTCTCATAACTTCTCCTGTATTGCTGTATCTTTGCGCACCTCTCATAACTTCCCCTATATCGCTGTATTTTTATGCACATCTCATAATGTCCCCTATATCGCTGTGTATTCGCACACCTCCCATATCATCCCCTATATCGCTGTGTTTTCGTGCACCTGTCATACCTTCCCCTATATCGCTGTGTTTTCAAACACTTCTCATAACTTCTCCTATATCACTGTGTTTTTGCGCACCTCCCATACCTTCCCTAATATCGCTGAGTTTTCATGCACATCTCATCACGTCCCCAATATCGCTGTGTATTCGCGCTCCTCCCATAGCATCCCCTATATCACTGTGCCTTGCGCACCTCTCATTCCTTCCCCTATATCGCCGTCTTTTCGCGCACATCCCATAGATTCACCTCTATTGCTGTGTTATTGCTCACCTCTCATAGCTTCCCCTGTATCGCCGTTTTCCTGTTTTCATGCACATCCCATAGTTTCCACTATATTGCCCTGTTTTCGCGCACCTCTCATGTATTCCACTACATCGCTGTGTTTTCTGGCACCTCTGATGCATTCCCCTGTAACGCCAAGTTTTCGCACACCTCTCATTCTTTCCCCTATATCGCCGTGTTTACGCGCACCTCTCATACCTCCTCCTATATCGCCATGTTTTTATGCACATCTCATACCGTCTCCTATATCGCTGTGTTTTCGCGCACTCCCATAGCATCCCTTATATCGCTGCGTATTCGTGCACCTCTCATACCTTCCCCTATATTGCCCTGTTTTCGCGCACCTTCTATACCTTCCCTTATATTACTGCGTTTTCGTGCACCTCTCATAGCTTCCCCTATATGGCTGTGTTTTCATGCACATCTCATAACGTCCCCTATATCGCTGTGTATTCATGCACCTCCAATTCCTTCCCGTATATATCTCTGTGTTTTCGTGCACCTTTCATACCTTCACCTATATCGCTGCGTTTTCATGCACATATCATCACGTCCCCTATATCGTATCGATGTGTATTCACGCACCTCCCATAGCATCCCCTACATCGCTGTGCCTTGTGCACCTCTCATAGCTTCCCCTATATCACCATGTTTTCGTGCTCCTCTCATGTCTTCACCTAGATCGCTATGTTTTCGCTCCTCTCAATACTTCCCCTATATCGCTGTGTTTTCTCGCACATCTGATACATTCTCCCATATCGCCGTGTTTTCGCACACCTCTCATAATTTCCCCTATATCGCCGTGTTCTCGCATTCCTCTCATACCTTCCCGTATATCACTGTGTTTTCACGAACGTCCCATTGCATCCCCTATATCGCTGTGTTTTCACGCACCTCTCATAACTTCCCCTATATCACCCTGCTTTTGAGCACCTCCCATACCTTCCCCTATATCGCTGTGTTTTCGTGTACCTCTCATACCTCCCCCTATATTGCTGTGTTTTCACGCACCTCTAATAACTTCTCCTATATTGCTGTATTATTGCGCACCTCTCATAACTTCCCCTGTATCGCCGTGTTTTCGTTCACCTCTCATACCTTCCCTATATCGCTGTGTTTTCACACAGCTCTCATAACTTCTCCTATATCGCTGTGTTTTTGTGCACCTCTCATAACCTCCCTAATATCGCTGCGTTTTCATGCACATCTCATCACGTCCGCTATATCGCTGTGTATTCACGCACATCCCATAGCATCCCCTATATCGCTCTGCCTTGCGCACCTCTCATAGCTTCCCCTATATCGCTTTCTTTTCGCGCACATCCCATAGATTCACCTTTATCGCTGTGTTATTGCTCTCATATCTTCCCCTGTATCGCCGTGTTTTTGCTCACCTCTCATAGCTTCCCCCATATTGCCGTGTTTTCACGCACCTCTCATGTCTTCACCAAGATCGCTATGTTTTTGCTCCTCTCATTACTTTCCCTATATCGCTGTGTTTTCTCGCACGTCTGATACATTCTCCCTTATCGCCGTGTTTTCGCGCTACTCTCATAATTTCCCCTATATCGCCGTGTTCTCGCACATCTCTCATACCTTCCCCTATATCACTGTGTTTTCGCGCAAGTCCCATAGAGTCCCCTATATCACTGTGCTTTCGCGCACCTCTCTTACCTTCCCCTACATCGTCCTGTTTTTGCGCACATCCCATAGCTTCCACTATATTGCCCTGTTTTCGCGCACCTCTCATGTCTTCCCCTACATCGCTGTGTTTTCTCGCACCTCTGATGCATTCGCCTGTAACGCCAAGTTTTCGCGCACCTCTCATACTTTCCCATATATCGCCATGTTTTCGCGCACCTCTCATAGCTTCCCATATATCGCCGTGTTTTCATACACATCTCATACCGTCCCCTATATCGCTGTGTTTTCGCACAACTCTCATGGTTTCCTGACTATCGCCATGTATTCATGCACATCTCGTACCGTCCCCTATATCGCTGTGTTTTCACACACCTCTCATACCGTCCCCTATATCGCTGTGTTTTCACACACCTCTCATACCTTTCCCTATATCACTGTCTTTTCGCACACATCGCATAGATTCACCTTTATCGCTGTGTTATTGCTCACCTCTCATAGCTTCCCCTACATCGCGGTGTTTTTGCACACCTCTCATAACTTCCCCTATATCGCCGTATTGTTATGCACATCTCATAACATCCCCTATATCGCTGTGTATTCGCGCACCTCCCATAACATCCCCTATTTCGCTGTGCCTTCGCGCACCTCTCATATCTTCACCTATATCGCCCTGTTTTCGCGCACCTCCCATTCCTTCACCTGTATCGCTGTTTTCTCGCACATCTGATACATTCTCCCGTATCGTCGTGTTTTCGCGCACCTCTCATAATTTTCCCTATATCGCCCAGTTTTCGCACATCTCTCATACCTTCCCCTATATCACTGTGTTTTCGCGCACGTCCCATAGCGTCCCCTATATCACTGTGTTTTCTCGCATCTCTCATACCTTTCCCTGTATCGCCATGTTTTCGCGCATATCCCATAACTTCCACTATATAGCCCTGTTTTCGAGCACCTCACATGTCTTCCCCTATATCACTGTGTTTTCGCGCACCTCCCATACCTTCCTCTATATCGCTGTGTTTTCGTGCACCTCTCATACCTTCCCCTATATCGCTGTGTTTTCACTCACCTCTCATAACTTCTCCTATATTGCTGTATTTTTGCGCACCACTCATATCTTCCCCTATATCGCCGTGTATTTTATCACATCTCATAACGTCCCCCATATTGCTGTGTATTCGCGCACCTCCCATAGAATCCCCTATATCGCTGTGCCTTCGCGCACATCTCATACCTTCCCCTATATCGTCCTGTTTTCGCGCACCTCCCATACCTTCCCTTTTATCGTTGTGTTTTCGTGCACCTCTCATACCTTCCCCTATATTGCTGTGTTTTCGCGCATCTCTCATGGCTTCCCCAATATTGCCGTGTATTCATGCACATCTCATACCGTCCCTTATATCGCTGTGCTTTCGCGCACCTCCTATAGCTACGCCCACGTCGCTGTGTTTTCGCGCACCTCTCATAACTTCCCCTATATCGCTGTCTTTTTGCGCACATCCCATAGCTTCATCTTTATCGCTGTGTTATTGCTCACCTCTCATAGCTTCCCCTATATCACTGTATTTTCACGCACCTCTTATGCCTTCACCTATATCGCTATGTTTTCGCTCCTGTCATTACTTCCATTATATCGCTGTGTTTTCTCACACCTCTGATACATTCCCCTGTATCGCCTTGTTGTCACGCACCTCTCAATTTCCCCTACATCGCTGTATTCTCGCACACCTCTCATACCTTTCCCTATATCGCTATGTTTTCGCGCACCTCCCATAGCATCCTGTATATGGTGTGCCTTCGCGCACCTCTCATACCTTCCCCTATATTGCCCTGTTTTCGCACACCTCCCATTCCTTACCCTGTATCGCTGTGTTTTAGTGCACCTCTCATACCTTCCCTTATATTGCCCTGTTTTCGCGCAGCTCCTATACCTTCCCCGATATCGCTGTGTTTTCGTGCACTTCTCATACCTTCCCCTATATCGCTGTCTTTTCGCGCACCTCTCATACCTTTCCCTATATCGCTGTATTTTCGCACACCTCTCATGGCTTCCCGACTATCGCCGTGTATTCATGCACATCTCATAACTTTCCCTATATCGCTGTGTTTTCGTGCACCTCTCATACCTTCCCTTATATCGATGTATTTTTGCGCACATCTCATAACGTCCCCTATATCGCTGTGTATTCGCGCACCTCCCATACCATCCCCTATATCACTGTGCCTTCGTGCACCTCTGATGCATTCCCGTATATCGCTGTGTTTTTGCACACCTCTCATACCTTCCCCAATATCACCGTGTTTTCATGCACATCTCATAATGTCCCCAATGTCACTAGATTTTCATGCACCTCTCATACCTTCCCCTATATCACTGTGTTTTCACGCAGCTCTCATACCTTCCCCTATATCGCTGTGTTTTCGCACACCTCTTATGGCTTCCCGACTATCGCCGTGTATTCATGCACATTTCATACCTTCCCCTATAACGCTGTGCTTTCGCGCACCTCCCATAGCTTCGCCTACATCGCTGTTTTCGCGCACCTCTCATACCTTCCCCTATATCGATGTATTTTTGCGCACATCTCATACCTTCCCCTATATTGATGTGTTTTCATGCACATCTCATAACGTCTCCTATATCGCTGTGTATTTGCGCCCTCCCATACCATCCCTTATATCACTGTGCCTTCGCGCACCTCTCATACATTCCCGTATATCGCCCTGTTTTCGCGCACCTCCCATACCTTCCCCGATATCACTGTGTTTTCTTGCTCCTCTCATACCTTCCCCTATATTGCTGTGTTTTCACGCACCTCTCTTAACTTCTCCTATATCGCTGTGTTTTTGCACACCTCTCATACCGTCCCCTATATCGCTGTGTTTTCAGGCACCTCTCATGTCTTCACCGAGATCGCTATGTTTTTGCTCCTCTCATTACTTTCCCTATATCGCTGTGTTGTCTCGCACGTCTGATACATTCTCCCGTATCACCGTGTTTTCGCGCTACTCTCATAATTTCCCCTATATCGCCGTGTTCTCGCACATCTCTCATACCTTCCTCTATATCGCTGTGTTTTCGCGCAAGTCCCATAGAGTCCCCTATATCGCGGTGCTTTCGCGCACCTCTCTTACCTTCCCCTACATCGCCCTGTTTTTGCGCACATCCCATAGCTTCCACTATATTGCCCTGTTTTCGCGCACCTCTCATGTCTTCCCCTACATCGCTGTGTTTTCTCGCACCTCTGATGCATTCGCCTGTAACGCCAAGTTTTCGCGCTCCTCTCATACTTTCCCATATATCGCCGTGTTTTCGCGCACCTCTCATAGCTTCCCATATATCGCCGTGTTTTCATACACATCTCATACCGTCCCCTATATCACTGTGTTTTCGCGCACCTCCCATAGCATCCCCTATATCGCTGTGTATCCGTGCACCTCTCCTACCCTCCCCTATATTGCCCTGTTTTCATGCACATCTCATAACGTCCCCTATATCGCCGTATTTTTGCTCACCTCTCATAACTTCCTCTATATCGCCCTGTTTTCACGCACCTCTCATAAATTCCACTATATTGCTGTGTTTTCGCACAACTCTGATGGTTTCCCGACTATCGCCATGTATTCATGCACATCTCGTACCGTCCCCTATATCGCTGTGTTTTCACACGCCTCTCATACCGTCCCCTATATCGCTGTGTTTTCACACACCTCTCATACCTTTCCCTATATCGCTGTCTTTTCGCACACATCGCATAGATTCACCTTTATCGCTGTGTTATTGCTCACCTCTCATAGCTTCCCCTACATCGCCGTGTTTTTGCACACCTCTCATAACTTCCCCTATATCGCCGTATTGTTATGCACATCTCATAACATCCCCTATATCGCTGTGTATTCGCGCACCTCCCATAACATCCCCTATTTCGCTGTGCCTTCACGCACCTCTCATATCTTCACCTATATCGCCCTGTTTTCGCGCACCACCCATTCCTTCACCTATATCGCTGTTTTCTCGCACATCTGATACATTCTCCCGTATCGTCGTGTTTTCGCGCACCTCTCATAATTTTCCCTATATCGCCCAGTTTTCGCGCACCTCTCATAATTTCCCCTATATCGCCGTTGTCTCGCACATCTCTCATACCTTCCCCTATATCACTGTTTTCGCGCATGTCCCATAGCGTCCCCTATATCACTGTGTTTTCTCGCATCTCTCATACCTTTCCCTGTATCGCCCTGTTTTCGTGCATCTCCCATTCCTTCCCCTATATCGCTGTGTTTTCGTGCACCTTTCATACCTTCCCCTATATCACTGTGTTTTCACACACTTCTCATAACTTCTACTATATCGCTGTGTTTTTGTGCACCTCTCATACCTTCCCTAATATCGCTGTGTTTTCATGCACATCTCATCACGTCCCCTATATCACTGTGTATTCACGCACCTCCCATAGCACCCTCTATTTCGCTGTGCCTTGCGCACCTCTCATACCTTCCAATATATCAATGTCTTTTTGCGCACATCCCATAGATTCACCTTTATCGCTGTGTTATTGCTCACCTCTGATAGCTTCCCTTGTATCGCCCTGTTTTCATGCACCTCTCATACCTTCCCCGATATCGCCGTGTATTCATGCAAATCTCATACCGTCCCCTATATCGCCGTGTATTCATGCACATCGCATAACTTCCCCTAGATCGCTGTGTTTTCGCACACCTCTCATACCTTCTCCTATATCGATGTCTTTTTGCGCACATCCCATAGATTCACCTTTATCGCTGTGTTATTGCTCACCTCTCATAGCTTCCACTATATTGCCTTGTTTTCGCGCACCTCTCATGTCTTCCCCTATGTCATTGTGTTTTCATGCACCTTCCATAGCATCCCCTATATTGCTGTGCCTTCATCTATATCACCCTGTTTTCGAGCACCTTCCATACCTTCTCCTATATCGCTGTGCCTTGCGCACCTCTCATAACTTCCCATATATCGCTGTGTTTTCGCACACCTCTCATGGTTTCCCGACTATTGCCGTGTATTCATGCACATCTCATACCCTCCCCTATATCGCTGTGTTTTCGCACACCTCTCATACCTTCGCCTACATCGCAGTGTATTTGCGCACTTGTCATAACTTCCCCTATATCGCCGTATTGTTATGCACATCTCATAACGTCCCCTATATCGCTGTGTATTCGCGCACCTCCCATAGCATCCCCTATATCGCTGTGGCTTCGCGCACCTCTCATAACTTCCCCTATTTCGCCCTGTTTTCGCGCACCTCCCATTCCTTCACCTATATCGCTGTGTTTTCACACACCTCTCATAACTTCTCCTATATCGCTGTGTTTTTGTGCACCTCTCATACCTTCCCTAATATCGCTGCTTTTTCATGCACATCTCATCACGTCCCCTATAATGCTATGTATTCACACACCTCCCATAGCATCCCCCATATCGCTGTGCCTTGTGCACCTCTCATACCTTTCCCAATATCGCTGTCTTTTCGCGCACATCGCATAGATTCACCTTTATCGCTGTGTTATTGCTCACCTCTCATAGCTTCCCCTGTATCGCCGTGTTTTTGCTCACCTCTCATAGATTCCCATATATCGCCGTGTTTTCGCGCACCTCTCCTGTCTTCCCCTATATCACTGTGTTTTCGCGCACATTCCGTAGCATCCCCTATTTTGCCGTGCCTTTGCATACCTCTCATAACTTCATCTATATGGCCCTGTTTTCGCGCACCTCCCATTCCTTCACCTATATCGCCCTGTTTTCGCGCACCTCCCATTCCTTCACCTATATCGCTGTTTTCGTGCATCTCTCATACCTTCCCCTATATCGCTGTGTTTTCACACACCTCTCATGCCTTCCCCTATATCGCTGTGTTTTCGCGCACCTCTCATGCCTTCCCCTATATCGCTGTGTTTTCGTGCTCCTCTCATACCTTCACTAATATTGTTGCATTTTCATGCACTTCTCATCACGTCCCCTATATCGCTGTGTATTCACGCACCTCCCATAGCTTCCCCTGTACCGCCGTTTTTTTTGCTCACCTCTCATAGCTTCCCCTATATCGCCCTGTTTTCGCGCACCTCCCATACTTTCCCGATATCGCTGTGTTTTCGTACTCCTCTCATACCTTCCCCTAAATCGCTGTGTTTTCATGCACCTCTCTTAACTTCTCCTATATTGCTGTGCCTTCGCGCACCTCTCATACCTTCCCCTATATCGCCCTGTTTTCACGCAACTCTCATAAGTTCTCCTATATCGCTGTGTTTTTGTGCACCTCTCATACCTTCCCTAATATCACTGTGTTTTCATGCACATCTCATCACGTCCCCTATAATGTTGTGTATTAACGCACCTCCCATAGCATCCGCTATATCACTGTGCCTTGCGCACCTCTCATACCTTTCCCTATATCGCTGTCTTTTCGCGCACATCACATACATTCACCTTTATCGCTGTGTTATTGCTCACCTCTCATAGCTTCCCCTGTATCGCCGTATTTTTGCTCACCTCTCATAGATTCCGCTATATCGCCATGTTTTCGCGTACCTCTTCTGTCTTCCCCTATATCACTGTGTCTTCGCGCACATTCCATAGCATCCCCTATATTGCTGTGCCTTCGCATACCTCTCATAACTTCATCTATATGGCCCTGTTTTCGCGCACCTCCCATTCCTTCACCTATATCGCCCTGTTTTCGCGCACCTCCCATTCCTTCACCTATATCTCTGTTTTTGTGCACCTCTCATACCTTCCCCTATATCGCTGTGTTTTTGCGCACCTCTCATACCTTCCCCTATATCGCTGTGTTTTTGTGCTCCTCTCATACCTTCACTAATATCGTTGCATTTTCATGCACATCTCATCACGTCCCCTATATCGCTGTGTATTCACGCACCTCCCATAGCTTCCCCTGTATCGCCGTGTTTTTGCTCACCTCTGATAGCTTCCCCTATATCGCCCTGTTTTCGTGTACCTCCCATAATTTCCCGATAACGCTGTGTTTTCGTACTCCCCTCATACCTTCCCCTAAATCGCTGTTTTTTCACGCACCTCTCTTAACTTCTCCTATATCGCTGTGTTTTTGCACACCTCTCATACCTTCCCCAATATCGTCGTGTTTTCATGCACATCTCATAACGTCCCCTATATTGCTGGGTTTTCACGCACCTCTCATAACTTCCCCTATATCGCATTGTTTTCGCACTCCTCTCATACCTTCATCTATATCACTGTGTTTTCACGCACCTCTCATAGCTTCCCCTATATCGGTGTGTTTTCGCACACCTCTCATGGTTTCCCGTCTATTGCCGTGTATTCATGCACATCTCATACCGTCCCGTATATCGCTGTGCTTTCGCGCACCTCTCATACCTTCCCCTATATCGCTGTGTTTTCACGCAGCTCTCTTAACTTCTCCTATATCGCTGTGTTTTTGCACACCTCTCATACCTTCCCCTATATCGCTGTGTTTTCGGGCACCTCTCATGGCTTCCCCAATATCGCCGTGTATTCATGCACATCTCATACCGTCCCCTATATCACTGTGTTTTCGCACACCTCTCATACCTTCCCCTATATCGCTGTGTTTTCACGCAGCTCTCTTAACTTCTCCTATATCGCTGTGTTTTCGCACACCTCTCATACCTTCCCCTGTATCGGCGGGTTTTAGCTCACCTCTCATAGCTTCCACTATATTGCCTTGTTTTCGCGCACCTCTCATGTCTTCCCCTATATCATTGTGTTTTCGTGCACCTTCCATAGCATCCCCTATATTGCTGTGCCTTCATCTATATCAACCTGTTTTCGAGCACCTTCCATACCTTCTCCTATATAGCTGTGCCTTGCGCACCTCTCATAACTTCCCCTATATCGCTGTGTTTTCACACACCTCTCATGGTTTCCCGACTATTGCCGTGTATTCATGCACATCTCATACCGTCCCCTATATCGCTGAGTTTTCGCACACCTCTCATACCTTCGCCTACATCGTAGTGTTTTTGTGCACCTGTCATAACTTCCCCTATATCGCCGTATTGTTATACACATCTCATAGCGTCCCCGATATCGCTGTGCATTCGCGCACCTCCCATAGCATCCCCTATATCACTGTGCCTTCGCGCACCTCTCATACCTTCCCCTATATCGCCCTGTTTTCGCGCACCTCCCATTCCTTCACCTTTATCGCCCTGTTTTCGCGCACCTCCCATACCTTCTCCTATATCGCCCTGTTTTCGCGCACCTCCCATTCCTTCACCTATATCTCTGTTTTCCCGCACCTCTCATACCTTCCCCTATATCGCTGTGTTTTCATGCACCTCTCATACCTTCCCCTATATCGCTGTGTTATTCACCTTTATCGCTGTTATTGCTCACCTCTCATAGCTTACCCAAAATCGCCCTGTTTTCGCGCACCTCGCATGTCTTAACCTATATCGCTATGTTTTCGCTCCTATCATTACTTCCCCTATATCGCTGTGTTTTCTCGCACCTCTGATACATTCTCCTGTATTGCCATGTTTTCGCGCACCTCTTACAATTTCCCCTATATCGCCGTGTTCTCACACACCTCTCATACCTTCCACTATATCACTGTTTTTTTGCGCATGTCCCATAGCGTCCCCTATATCGTTGTGTTTTCTCGCACCTCTGATACATTCCCCTGTATCGCCGTGGTTTCGCGCACATCCCATAGGTTCCACTATATTGCCCTGTTTTTGAGCACCTCTCATGTCTTCCACGATATCACGGTGTTTTCACGCTCCCCTCATAGCATTCCGTGTATTGCTGTGCCTTCGCGCACCTCTCATAACTTCCCCTATATCGCTCTGTTTTCGTGCACCTACCATACCTTCCTTTATATTGCTGTGTTTTCACGCACCTCTCATAACTTCTCCTATATCGCTGTATTTTTGCGCAGCTCTTATACCTTCCCCTATATTGCCGTGTTTTCATGCACATCTCATAATGTCCCCTATATCGCTGCGTATTTGCACACCTCCCATAGCATCCCTTATATTGCTGTGCCTTCGCGCACATCTCATACCTTCCCCTATATCGCCCTGTTTTCACGCACCTTCCATACCTTTCCCTATATCGCTGTGTTTTCATGCACCTCTCATACCTCCCCCTATATCACTGTGTTTTCAAGCACATCTCATAATTTCTCCTATATCACCGTATTTTTGCGCACCTCTCATGGCTTCCCCAATATCGCCGTGTTTTCATGCACAGCTCATAACATCCCCTATATCTCTGTGTATTCACGCAACTCCCATAGCATCCCCTATATTGCTGTGCCTTCGCGCACCTCTCATACCTTCCCCTATATCACCGTGTTTTCATGCACATCTCATAACGTCCACTATATTGCTAGGTTTTCACGCACCTCTCATAATTTCCCCTATATCGCCCTGTTTTCGCGCTCCCCTCATACCTTCCCCTATATCGATGTATTTTTGCGCACATCTCATAACGTCCCCTATATCGCTGTGTATTCGCGCACTTCTCATGCATTCCCGTATACCGCTGTGTTTTTGCACACCTCTCATACCTTCCCCGATATGACCGTGTTTTCATGTACATCTCATAACGTCCCCAATGTCGCTGGGTTTTCACGCACCTCTCATAACTTCCCCTATATCGCCCTGTTTTCGCGCTCCTCTCATACCTTCCCCTATATAACTGTGTTTTCACATAGCTCTCAGACCTTCCCCTATATCGCTGTGTTTTCGCAAACCTCTCATGGCTTCCCGACTATCGCCGTGTATTCATGCACATCTCATACTTTCCCCTATACCGCTATGCTTTCGCGCACCTTCCATAGCTTCGCCTACATCGCTGTTTTCGCGCACCTCTCATACCTTCCCCTATATCGATGTATTTTTGCGCACATCTCATACCTTCCCCTATATTGATGTGTTTTCATGCACATCTCATAACGTCCCCTATATCGCTGGGTATTTGCGCAACTCCCATACCCTCCCTTATATTACTGTGCCTTCGCGCACCTCTCATTCATTCCCGTATATCGCCCTGTTTTCGCGCACCTCCTATAGCTTCGCCTACATTGCTGTTTTCGCGCACCTCTCATACCTTCCCCTATATCGATGTATTTTTGCGCACATCTCATAACGTGCCCTATAATGCTGTGAATTTGCGTACCTCCCATACCATCCCCATATCACTGTGCCTTCGTGCACCTCTCATGCATTCCCGTATATTGCTGTGTTTTTGCACACCGCTCATACCTTCCCCAATATCACTGTGTTTTCATGCACATCTCATACTGTCCCCTACATCGCTGTGCTTTCTCGCACATCCCTTAGCTTCACCTACATCGCTGTTTTCGCGCACAGCCCATAGCTTCACCTTGATCGCTGTGTTATTGCTCACCTCTCATAGCTTACCCTATATCGTCGTGTTTTCGTGCACCTCGCATGTCTTCACCTATATCGCTATGTTTTCGCTCCTATCATTACTTCCCCTATATCGCTTTGTTTTCTCGCACCTCTGATACATTCTCCTGTATTGCCATGTTTTCGCGCACCTCTTACAATTTCCCCTATATCGCCGTGTTCTCGCACACCTCTCATAACTTCCCCTATATCACTGATTTTTTGCGCATCTCCCAAAGCGTCCCCTATATGGCTGTGTTTTCTGGCACCTCTGATACATTCCCCTGTATCGCCGTGGTTTCGCGGACATCCCACAGCTTCCACTATATTGCCCTGTTTCCGCGCAGCTCTCATGACTTCCCCTATAATGCTGTGCCTTCGCGCACCTCTCATAACTTCCCCTTTATCGCCCTGTTTTCGCGCACCTCCCATACATTCCCCAATATCGTTGTGTTTTCGTGCACCTCTCATACCTTCCCTTATATCGGTATGTCTTCACGCACCTCTCATAACTTCTCCTACATTGCCGTATTTTTGCACAGTTCTTATATCTTCCCCTATATTGCCGTGTTTTCATGCACATCTCATAACGTCCCCTATATCGCTGTGTATTCGCGCACCTCCCATAGCATCCCTTATATTGCTGTGCCTTCGCGCACATCTCATACCTTCCCCTACGTCGCCCTGTTTTCGCACACCTCCCATACCGTCCCCTATATCGCTGTGTTTTCGTGCACCTGTAATACCTTCCCCTATATCTCTGTGTTTTCACACACTTCTCATAACTTCTCCTATATCGCTGTGTTTTCGTTTACCTTTCATACCTTCCCTTATATCGCTGTGTTTTCACACACCTCTCATAACTTCTCCTCTCTCACTGTGTTTTTGTGCACCTCTCATACCTTCCCTAATATCGCTGAGTTTTCATGTACATCTCATCACGTCCCCTATATCGCTGTGTTTTCGCGCTCCTCCCATAGCATCCCCTATATCGCTGTGCCTTCGTGCACCTCTCATACCTTCCCTTATATCGCCCAGTTTTCGCGCACTTCCTATACCTTCCCTTATATCGATGCGTTTTCGTGCACCTCTCATACCTTCCCCTATATCGCCGTGTTTTCATGCACATCTCATAACGTCCCCTATATTGCTGGGTTTTCACGCACCTCTCATAACTTCCCCTGTATCGCCGTGTTTTTGCTCACCTCTCATAACTTCCCCTATATCGCCGTATTGTTATGCGCATCTCATAACGTCCCCTATATCGCTGTGTATTCGCGCACCTCCCATAGCATCCCCTATATCGCTGAGCCTTCGCGCACCTCTCATACCTTCCCCTATATTGTCCTGTTTTCGCGCACCTCCCATTCCTTCACATATATCGCTGTTTTCGTGCACTTCTCATACATTCCCCTATATTGCTGTGTTTTCACACACCTCATAACTTCTCCTATATCACTGTGTTTTTTTGCACCTCTCATACCTTCCCTAATATCGCTGCGTTTTCATGCACATCTCATCACGTCCCCTATATCAATGTATATTCACGCACCTCCCATAGCATCCCCTATATCGCTGTGCCTTCATGCACCTCTCATACCTTCCCCTATATCGCCCTGTTTTCGCGCACCTACTATACCTTCCCTTATATCGCTGCGTTTTCGTGTACCTCTCATACCTCCCCCTATATCGTTGTGTTTTCACGCACTTCTCATAACTTCTCCTATATTTCTGTATTTTTGCGCACCTCTCATAACTTCCACTATATCGCCGTGATTTTATGCACATCTCATAACGTCCCCTATATCGCTGTGTATTCGTGCACCTCCCATACCTCCCCCTATATCGCTGTGTTATCGCACACCTCTCATAACTTCTCGTATATCGCTGTGCTTTTGTGCACCTCTCATACCTTCCCTAATACTGTTGCGTTTTCATGCACAGCTCATCACGTCCCCTATATCGCTGTGTATTCACGCACATCCCATAGTATCCCCTATATCGCTGTGCCTTGCGCACCTCTCATAGCTTCCCCTATATCATTGTATTTTCGCGCACATCCCATAGATTCACCTTTATTGCTGTGTAATTGCTCACCTGTCATAGCTTCCCCTGTATCACCGTGCTTTTACTCACCTCTCATAGCTTCCCCTATATCGCTGTGTTTTCGTGCACCTCCCATGTCTTCACCTAGATCGCTATGTTTTCGCTCCTCTCAATACTTCCCCTATAGCGCTATGTTTTCTCGCACATCTGATACATTCTCCGGTATCGCTGTGTTTTTTGTGCACCTCTCATACCTTCCCCTATATCGTCCTGTTTTCATGTACATCCCATAGCTTCCACTATATTGCCCAGTTTTCGCGCACCTCTCATGTATTCCACTACATCGCTGTGTTTTTTGGCACCTCTGATGCATTCCCCTGTAATGCCAAGTTTTCGCGCACCTCTCATACTTTCCGCTATATCGCCATGTTTACGCGCACCTCTCATACCTGCCCCTATATCGCCATGTTTTTATGCACATCTCATACCGTCTCCTATATCGCTGTGTTTTCGCGCACCTCCCATAGCATCCCCTATATTGCTGTGCCTTCATACACCTCTCATACCTTCCCCTAAATAGCCCTGTTTTCGCGCAACTCCTATAACTTCCCTTATATCGTTGCGTTTTCGTGCACCTCTCATACCTTCCCGTATAACGCTGTGTTTTCATGCACATCTCATAACGTCCCCTATATCGCTGTGTATTCACGCACATCCCATAGTATCCCCTATATCGCTGTGCCTTGCGCACCTCTCATAGCTTCCCCTATATCATTGTATTTTCGCGCACATCCCATAGATTCACCTTTATTGCTGTGTAATTGCTCACCTGTCATAGCTTCCCCTGTATCACCGTGCTTTTACTCACCTCTCATAGCTTCCCCTATATCGCTGTGTTTTCGTGCACCTCTCATGTCTTCACCTAGATCGCTATATTTTCACTTCTCTAAATACCTCCCCTATATCGCTGTGTTTTCTCGCACATCTGATACATTCTCCCATATCGCCGTGTTTTCGCACACCTCTCATAATTTCCCCTATATCGCCGAATTCTCGCACACCTCTCATACCTTCCCCTACATCTTTGTGTTTTTGCGCACGTCCCATTGCGTCCCCTATATCGCTGTGTTTTTTTTGCACCTCTCATACCTTCCCCTATATCGTCCTGTTTTCGTGTACATCCCATAGTTTCCACTATATTGCCCTGTTTTCGTGCACCTCTCATGTATTCCACTACATCGCTGTGTTTTTTGGCACCTCTGATTCTTTCCCCTGTAACGCCAAGTTTTCACGCACATCTCATAGTTTCCCCAATATCGCCCTGTTTTCGCGCACCTCCTATACCTTCCCTTATCTCGCTGCGTTTCGTGCACCTCTCATACCTTCCCCTATAACGCTGTCTTTTCGCGTACATCCCATAGATTCACCTTTATCGCTGTGTAATTGCTCACCTCTCATAGCTTCCCATATATCGCCGTGTTTTTGCGTACCTCTCATGTCTTCACCTAGATCGCTATGTTTTCGTTCCTCTCAATACTTCCCCTATATCGCTGTGTTTTCTCGCACATCTGATACATTCTCCCGTATCGCCGTGTTTTCGCACACCTCTCATAATCTCCCCTATATCGCCGAATTCTCGCACACCTCTCATACCTTCCCCTATATCTTTGTGTTTTTGCGCACGTCCCATTGCGTCCCCTATATCGCTGTGTTTTTTGTGCACCTCTCATACCTTCCCCTATATCGTCCTGTTTTCGTGCACATCCCATAGCTTCCACTATATTGCCCTGTTTTCGCGCACCTCTCATGTATTCCACTACATCGCTGTGCTTTCTGGCACCTCTGATGCATTCCCCTGTAACACCAAGTTTTCGCGCACCTCTCATACCTCCCACTATATCGCCGTGTTTTTATGCACATCTCATACCGTCCCCTATATTACTGCGTTTTCGCGCACCTCCCTTAGCATCCCGTATATCGCTGTGCCTTCGTGCACCTCTCATACCTTCCCCTATATCGCTGCGTTTTCGTGCACCTCTCATACCTTCCCCTATTTCGCTGTGTTTTCATGCACCTCTCATACCTTCCCCTATATCGCCGTGTTTTCATGCACCTCTCATACCTTCCCCTCTATGGCAGTGTTTTCATGCACCTCTCATACTTTCCCCTATTTCGCTGTGTTTTCATGCACATCTCATAACGTCCCCTATTTAGCTGTGTTTTCGTGCACCTCCCATAACATTCCCTATATCACTGTGCCTTCACGCACCTCTCATACCTTCCCCTATATCGCCTTTTTTTCATGCACATCTCATAAGGTCCAGTATATCGCTGGGTTTTCACGCACCTCTCATAATTTCCCCTTTGTCGCTGTTTTTTCGCACACCTCTCATGGTTTCCTGTCTATCGCCGTGTATTCATGCACATCTCAAACTGTCCCCTATATCGCTGCGCATTCGCGCACCTCTCATACCTTCCCCTACATCGCCCTGTTTTAGCGCACATCCCATAACTTCCACTATATTGCCACGTTTTTGCGCACCTCTCGTGTCTTCCCCTACATCGCTGTGTTTTCTCGCACCTCTGATGCATTCCCCTGTCACGGCAAGTTTTCGCACACGTCGCATACTTTCCCCTATATCGCCGTGTTTTCGCGCACCTCTCATAGCTCCCCATATATCGCCGTGTTTTCATACACATCTCATACCGTCCCCTATATCACTGTGTTTTCGCGCACCTCCCATAGCATCCCCTATATCGCTGTGCCTTTGTGCACCTCTCATACCTTCCCCTATATCGCCGTGTTTTCATGCACATCTCATAACTTCCCCTATATCGCTGTGTTTTCGCACACCTCTCATACCTTCCCCTGTATCGGCGGGTTTTAGCTCACCTCTCATAGCTTCCACTATATTGCCTTGTTTTCGCGCACCTCTCATGTCTTCCCCTATATCATTGTGTTTTCGTGCACCTTCCATAGCATCCCCTATATTGCTGTGCCTTCATCTATATCACCCTGTTTTCGAGCACCTTCCATACCTTCTCCTATATCGCTGTGCCTTGCGCACCTCTCATAACTTCCCGTATATCGCTGTGTTTTCGCACACCTCTCATACCTTCGCCTACATCGCAGTGTATTTGCGCACTTGTCATAACTTCCCCTGTATCGCCGTATTGTTTTGCACATCTCATAACGTCCCCTATATCGCTGTGTATTCGCGCACCTCCCATAGCATCCCCTATATCGCTGTGCCTTCACGCACCTCTCATAGCTTCCCCTATATCGCTGTCTTTTCGCGCACATCCCATAGATTCACCTTTATCGCTGTGTTATTGCACACCTCTCATAGCTTCCCCTGTGTCGCCGTGTTTTTGCTCACCTCTCATAGCTTCCCCTATATCACCATGTTTTCGCGCACCTCTCATGTCTTCACCTAGATCGCTGTTTTCGATCCTCTCAATACTTCCCCTATATCGCTGTGTTTTCTCGCACGTCTGATACATTCTCCCGTATTGCAGTGTTTTCACGTACCTCTTACAATTTCCGCTATATCGCCGTGTTCTCGCACACCTCTCATATCTTCCCCTATATCACTGTTTTTTTGCGCATGTCCCACAGCGTCCCCAATATCGCTGTGTTTTCTCGCACCTCTGATACATTCCCCGGTATCGCCGTGGTTTCGCGCACATCCCACAGGTTCCACTATATTGCCCTGTTTTTGCGCACCTCTCATACCTTTCCCTATATCGCTCACTTTTCGCGCACATCGCATAGATTCACGGCGATATCAGGGAATAACACCTTTATCGCTGTGTTATTGCTCACCTCTCATAACTTCTCCTATATCACTGTGTTTTTGTACACCTCTCATACCTTCCCCTATATCGCCGTGTTTTCATGCACATCTCATAACGTCCCCTATATTGCTGGGTTTTCACGCACCTCTCATAACTTCCCCTATATCGCTGTGTTTTCGCACACCTCTCATGGTTTCCCGTCTATTGCCGTGTATTCATGCACATCTCATACCGTCCCGTATATCGCTGTGCATTCACGCACCTTCCATATTATCCCCTATATCGCTGTGCCTTCGGGCACCTCTCATACCTTCCCCTATATCGCACTGTTTTCGTGCATCTCCCATTCCTTCCCCTATATCGCTGTGTTTTCATGAACCTCTCATAACTTCTCCTATACCGCTGTGTTTTTGTGCACCTCTCATACCTTCCCTAATATCGCTGCGTTTTCATGCACATCTCATCACGTCCCCTATATCGCTGTGTATTCACGCACCTCCCATATCATCCCCTATATCGCTGTGCCTTGCTCACCTCTCATAGCTTCCCCTGTATCGCCGTGTTTTTTAGCACCTCTCATTACTTCCCTATATCGCCGTGTTGTTATGCACATCTCATAACGTCCCCTATATCGCTGTGTATTCGTGCACCTCCCATAGCATCCCCTATATCGCTGTGTCTTCGCGCACCTCTCATACCTTCCCCTATACGCCCTGTTTTCACGCATCTCCCATTCCTTCACCTATATCGCCCTGTTTTCGCGCACCTCCTATACATTCCCTTATATCGCTGCGTTTTCGTGCACCTCTCATACCTTCCCCTATATTGCCCTGTTTTCGCGCACCTCCTATACCTTTCCTTCTATCGCTGTGTTTTCGTGTACCTCTCATACCTCCCCAATATCGTTGTGTTTTCACGCACCTCTCATAACTTCTATATTGCTGTATTTTTGCGCACCTCTCATAACTTCCCCTATATCGCTGTGTATTTGTGCACCTCCCATTCCTTCACCTATATCGCTGTGTTTTCGTGCTCCTCTCATACCTTCCCTAATATCGCTGCGTTTTCATGCACATCTCATCACGTCCCCTATATCGCTGTGTATTCACGCACCTCCCATATCATCCCCTATATCGCTGTGCCTTGCTCTCCTCTCATAGCTTCCCCTGCATTGCCGTGTTTTTGCTCACCTCTCATAGCTTCCCCTATATCACCGTGTTTTCGCGCACCTCTCCTGTCTTCCCCTATATCACTGTGTTTTCGCGCAGCTTCCATAGCATGCCCTATATTGCTGTGCCTTCGCATACCTCCATTAACTTCATCGATATCACCCTGTTTTCGAGCACCTTACATACCTTCCCCTATATCGCTGTGTTTTTGTGCACCTCTCATACCTCCCCCTATATCGCTGTGCCTTGCACACCTCTCATATCTTCTCCTATATCACCCTGTTTTCGCGCACCTCCCATTCCTTCACCTATATCGCTGTTTTCGTGCACCTCTCATACCTTCCCCTATATCGCTGTGTTTTCACACACCTCTCGTAACTTCTCCTATATCACTGTGTTTTTTTTGCACCTCTCATACCTTCCCTAATATCGCTGCATTTTCATGCACATCTCATCACGTCCCCTATATCGCTGTGTTATTGCTCACCTCTCATAGCTTCCCCTGTATCACCATGTTTTTGCTCACCTCTCATAGATTCCCCTATATCGCCCTGTTTTCGTGCACCTCCCATACCTTCCCCGATATCGCTGTGCTTTCGTGCTCCTCTCATACCTTCCCCTATATTGCTGTGTTTTCACGCACCTCTCTTAACTTCTCCTATATCGCTGTGTTTTTGCTCACCTCTCATAGCTTACCCTGTATCGCCGTATTTTGCTCACCTCTCATGGCTTCCCCAATATCGCCGTGTATTCATGCACATCTCATACCGTCCCCTATATTGCTGTGTTTTCGCGCACCTCCCATAGCTTCGCCTACATCGCTGTTTTCGCGCACATCCCATAGCTTCACCTTGATCGCTGTGTTACTGCTCACCTCTCATAGCTTACCCTATATCGTCGTGTTTTCACGCACCTCGCATGTCTTCACCTATATCGCTATGTTTTTGCTCCTATGATTACTTCCCCTATATCGCTGTGTTTTCTCGCACCTCTGATACATTCTCCTGTATTGCCATGTTTTCGCGCACCTCTTACAATTTCCCCTATATCGCCGTGTTCTCGCACACCTCTCATACCTTCCCCTATATCACTGTTTTTTTGCGCATGTCCCATAGCTTCCCCTACATCACTGTGTTTTCACGCACCTCTCATAACTTCCCCAATATCGCCCTGTTATCACGCACATCGCCTAGCTTCCACTATACTGCCCTGTTTTCGCGCACCTCTCATGTCTTCCCCTATATCACTGTGTTTTCGCACACCTCCCATAGCTCCCCCTATATTGCTGTGTTTTCTCACACCACTCATGCCTTCCCCTTTCTCGCTCTGTTTTCGTGCATCTCCCATAGCTTCCAATATATCGCTGTGTTTTTGCGCACCTCTCATACCTTCCACTATATCGCTGTGTTCTCGCGCACCTTTCGTAGCTTCCCCTATATCGTTGTGTTTTTGTGCACCTCTCATGTCTTCCCCTATATCGCTGTGTTTTTGTTCACCTCTCATAGCTTTGCCTATATCGCCATGTTCTCACGCACCTCTCATACTTTCCCCTTTTTAGCTGAGTTTTCGCTCATCTCTCATAACTTCCCCTATATCGACGTGTTTTCACGCACCTCCCATAGCTTCCCATATATCGCTGTGTTTTCGCGTACCTCTCATACCTTCTACTATTTCGCCGTGTTTTAGCTCACCTCCATAGCTTCCCATATATCGCTGTGTTTTCGCGTGCCTATCACACCATCCACTATATCACTGTGTTTTCGCACACCTCCCATAGATTCCCCTGTATCGCTGTGCTTTCACGCACCTCTGATACCTTCCCTTATATCGTTGTGTTTTTGCGCACCTCTCACACCTTCCCCTATATCGCCGTGTTGTTATGCACCTCCCAGAGCTTCCCACTTATCGCCTTGTTTTTGCGCATCTCTCATAACTTCCCCTATATCGCCGTGTTCTGGCGCACCTCGCATTGCTTCCCTTACCTCGCTGTGTTTTCGCGCACCTCTCATACCTTCTGCTATATCGCCATACATTCACGCACCTCCCATAGCTTCCCCTATATTGCTGTGTTCTCTCACACCTCTCATACCTGCTCCTTTCACGCTCTGTTTTCATGCACCTCCCATAGCTTCCTATATATCGCTGTGTTTTCGCACACCTCTCGTAGCTTCCCCTATATCGATGTGTTTTAACGCCCCTCCCATATATTCAACTATTTCGCTGTGTTTTCGCGCACCTCCTATAGCTTCTCCGATACCGCTGTGTTTTCACGCACCTCTCGTCCCTTCACCTATACCGTTGTGCTTTTGCACACCTCTCATACCTTCCCCTGTATCACTGTGTTTTCACGCACCTCTCATGCCGTCCCCTACATCGCTGCATTTTCGCGCACTCTCATCGCTTCCCCTATATCGACGTGTTTTCAAGCACCACTCATACCTACACGTATATCGCCGTGTGTTCACGCACCTCCCATAGCTTCTCCTTTATCACCGTGTTTTCACACACCTCCCATAGCTCCCCCTATATTGCTGTGTTTTCTCGCATCACTCATGCCTTCCCCTTTCTCGCTCTGTTTTCGTGCACCTCCCATAGCTTCCCATATATCGCTGTGTTTTTGCGCACCTCTCATACCTTCCAATATATCGCTGTGTTCTCGCGCACCTTTCGTAGCTTCCCCTATATCGTTCTGTTTTCGGGCACCTCTCATGTCCTCCCCTATATCGCTGTGTTTTTGCTCACCTCTCATAGCTTTGCCTATATCGTCATGTTCTCACGCACCTCTCATACCTTCCCCTTTTTAGCTGAGTTTTCGCTCATCTCTCATACCTTCCCCTATATCGACGTGTTTTAATGCACTTCCCATTCATTTCCCTATATCGCTGTGTTTTCGTGCACCTCCCATAGCTTCCCCTATGTTGCTGTGCTCTCGTGCACCTCTCATCACTTCCCCTATATCGCTTTGCTTTCACGGACCTCCCATAGCTTCCCATTTTTCGCCTTGTTTTTGCGCACCTCTCATAGATTCACTTCCACCACTATGTTTTTGCACACCTCTCATACTTCTCCATATATTGCCGTGCTTTCACGCACCTCCCATAGCTCCACCTATATTGCTGTGTTTCCACACACCACGCATATCTTCCCCTTTCTGGCTGTGTTTACGTGCACCTCCCATAGCTTCCCATATATCGCTGTGTTTTCACGCACCACTCATACCTTCCACTATATCGCTGTATTTTCGCGCACTTCTCCTAGTTTCCTTATATCGCTGTGTTTTTGACGACCTCTCATAGCTTTGCCTATATCGCCATGTTCTCACGCACCTCTCATACCTTCCCCTTTTTAGCTGAGTTGTCGCTCATCTCACATACCTTCCCCTATATCGACGTGTTTTCACGCACCTCCCAGAGCTTCCCCCATATCACTGTGTTTTTGCGGACCTCTCATACCTTCCCCTATATCACCGTGTGTACGCGCACCTCTCATAGCTTCCCATATATCGCTGTGTTTTTGCGCACCTCGCATGCCTTCCCCTATATCGTTGTGTTTTCGCACACCTCTCTTACCTTCCACTATATCGATGTTTTTTCACACACCTCTCATAGCTTCCCATATATCGCTGTGTTTTTGCGCACCTCGCATACCTTCCTCTATATCGCTGTGTTTTCACGCACCTCTGATCCCTTTCCCAATATCACTGTGATTTAGCGCACCTCCCAAGGCTTCCCCTATATCATTGTGTTTTCGTTCACCTCTCATAGCATCCCCTATATCACCGCATTTTCACGCACATCTCTTATCTTCTGCTATATCGCTGTGTCATCAAGTAGCTCTCATAACTTCCCCTATATTGCTCAGTTTTCACGCATCTCCCATAGCTTCCCCTATGTCACTCTGCTCTCGTGCACCTCTCATCACTTCCGCTATATCGCCCTTTTTTCACGGACCTCGCGTAGCTTCCCATTTTTCGCCAAGTTTTCACGCGCCTCTCATAGATTCCCCCAAATCGTTGTGTTTTTGTGCACCTCTCTTAGCTTCCCCTATATCGCTGCGTTCTGGCGCACCTCGCATACCTGCCCCTACGTTGCTCTGTATTCGCGCACCTCTCATAACTTCTCCTATTTTGGCTATGTTTTCACGCACGTCCCATAGCTTCCTCTATATTGCTGTGTTTTTTCACACCTCTCAGACCTTCTCCTATATCGCCGTGTTTTCTGACACCTCTCATACCTTCCCCTTTCTCGCTCTGTTTTCGTGCAACTCCCATAGCTTCCCATATTTCGCTGTGTTTTCGCGCACCTCTCATACCTTGAACTATATCGCTGTCTTTTCGCGCATCACTCGTAGCTTCCCCTATATCGATGTGTTTTCATGCACCTCTCCTACCTTCATGTATATCACCGTGTTTTCGCGCACCTCCCACAGCTTCCCCTATATCACTGTGTTTTCGCGCACCTCTCATACCTTCTCCTATATTGCAGTGTTTTAACGCACCTCCCATCACTTCCGCTATATCGCCCTGTTTTCACGGACCTCCCATAGCTTCCCATTTTTCGCCGTGTTTTTGCGCGCCTCTCAAAGATTCCCCCAAATCGCTGTGTTTCTGCGCACCTCTCTTGGCTTCCCCTATATCGCCACGTTCTGGCGCACCTCGCATAGCTTCCCCTACGTCGCTCTGTTTTCGCGCACTTCTCATACCTTCTCCTATTTTGGCCGTGTTATCACGCACGTCCCACAGCTAACCCTATATTGCTGTGTTTTCTCACACCTCTCATACCTTCTCCTATATCATCGTGTTTTCACGCACCTCCCATAGCTTCCCCTATATTGCTGTGTTTTCTCAAACCTCTCATATCTTCCCCTATATTGCTCTGTTTTCGTGCATCTCCCATAGCTTCCCATATATCGCTGTGTTTTCACGCACATCTCATAGCTTCCCTATATCAATGTATTTTCACACACCTCTCATAACTTCGCCTATATCGCTGTGTTTTCATGCACCTCCCATATCTTCCCCTGCATCGCTGTGCTTTTGTGCACCTCTCATAACTTCCCCTATTTCACCGTGATTTAACGCACCTCCATAGCTTCCCCTATTTTGATGTGTTTTCTCACACCTCTCAGACCTTCTCCTATATTGCTCTGTTTTCGCACACCTCTCATACCTTCCACTATATCGCTGTGCTTTTGCGCACCTCTCATACCTTCCCCTATTTCGCCGTGTTTTAACGCACCTCCATAGCTTCCCAAATATCGCTGTTTTCGAGTGCCTATCACACCATCCTCTATATCGCTGTGTTTTCGCACACCTCCCATAGATTCCCCTGTATTGCTGTGCTTTCATGCACCTCTGATACCTTCCTCTATATCGTTGTGTTTTCGCGCACCTCTCATACCTTCCCCTATATCGCCATGTTGTCATGCACCTCCCAGAGTTTCCCATTTATCGCCGTGTTTTCGCGCACCTCTCATAGCTTCCCATATATTGCGATGTTTTCGCGCACCTCTCATAGATTCCCCCAAACCGCTGTGTTTTTGCGCACCTCTCTTAGCTTCCCCTATATCGCCGCATTCTGGCGCACCTCGCATAGCTTCCCCTATGTCGCTCTGCTTTCGCGCACCTCTCATACCTTCTCCTATTTTGGCCCTGTTTTCACGCATGTCCCATAGCTAACCTTATATTGCTGTGTTTTCTCACACCTCACATACCTTCCCCTCTATCGCTCTGTTTTCGTGCATCTCCCATAGCTTCCCATATATCGCCGTGTTTTCGCGCACCTCTCATACCTTGCACTATATCGTTGTGTTTTCGCGCACCTCTCATAGCTTCCCCTATATCGATTTGTTTTCACGCACCGCTCATAACTTCGCCTATATCACTGCGTTTTCATTCACCTCCCATATCTTCCCCTACATCGCTGTGTTTTCACGCACCTCCCACACATTCCCCTATATCGCTGTGTTTTCGTGCACCTCCCATAGCTTCCACTATATCGCTGTGTTGTCACGCACATCTAATATCTTCTCCTATATCGCCGTGTTCTAGGGCACACCTCGCATAGCTTCGCCTACATCGCTGTGTTTTCACGAATCTCTCATACCTTCTCCTATATTGCTGTGTTTCTGACACCTCTCACACCTTCTCGCTGTGTTTTCGTGCACCTCCCAAAGCATCCCCTATATCACTGTGTTTTCGCGCACCTCTCATACCTTCCACTATATCGCTGTGTTTTCGCGCATCTCTCATACCTTCCCCTATTTCGCCGTGTTTTAACGCACCTCCATAGCTTCCCAAATATCGCTGTGTTTTCAAGTGCCTATCACACCATCCTCTATATCGCTGTGTTTTCGCACACCTCCTATAGATTCCCCTGCATTGCTGTGCTTTCATGCACCTCTGATACCTTCCTCTATATCGTTGCATTTTCGCGCACCTCTCATACCTTCCCCTATATCGCCATGTTGTCATGCACCTCCCAGAGTTTCCCATTTATCGCCATGTTTTCGCGCACCTCTCATAGCTTCCCATATATTGCGATGTTTTCGCGCACCTCTCATAGATTCCCCCAAACCGCTGTGTTTTTGCACACCTCTCTTACCTTCCACTATATCGATGTTTTTTCACGCACCTCTCATAGCTTCCCATATATCGCTGTGTTTTTGCGCACCCTGCATACCTTCCTCTATATCGCTGTGTTTTCACGCACCTCTGATCCCTTTCCCAATATCACTGTGATTTAGCGCACCTCCCAAGGCTTCCCCTATATCATTGTGTTTTCGTTCACCTCTCATAGTATCCCCTATATCACCGCATTTTCACGCACATCTCTTATCTTCTGCTATATCGCTGTGTCATCAAGTAGCTCTCATAACTTCCCCTATATTGCTCAGTTTTCACGCATCTCCCATAGCTTCCCCTATGTCACTCTGCTCTCGTGCACCTCTCATCACTTCCGCTATATCGCCCTTTTTTCACGGACCTCGCGTAGCTTCCCATTTTTCGCCAAGTTTTCACGCGCCTATCATAGATTCCCCCAAATCGTTGTGTTTTTGTGCACCTCTCTTAGCTTCCCCTATATCGCTGCGTTCTGGCGCACCTCGCATACCTTCCCCTACGTTGCTCTGTATTCGCGCACCTCTCATAACTTCTCCTATTTTGGCTATGTTTTCACGCACGTCCCATAGCTTCCTCTATATTGCTGTGTTTTTTCACACCTCTCAGACCTTCTCCTATATCGCCGTGTTTTCTGACACCTCTCATACCTTCCCCTTTCTCGCTCTGTTTTCGTGCAACTCCCATAGCTTCCCATATTTCGCTGTGTTTTCGCGCACCTCTCATACCTTGAACTATATCGCTGTCTTTTCGCGCATCACTCGTAGCTTCCCCTATATCGATGTGTTTTCATGCACCTCTCCTACCTTCATGTATATCGCCGTGTTTTCGCGCACCTCCCACAGCTTCCCCTATATCACTGTGTTTTCGCGCACCTCTCATACCTTCTCCTATATTGCAGTGTTTTAACGCACCTCCCATCACTTCCGCTATATCGCCCTGTTTTCACGGACCTCCCATAGCTTCCCATTTTTCGCCATGTTTTTGCGCGCCTCTCAAAGATTCCCCCAAATCGCTGTGTTTCTGCGCACCTCTCTTGGCTTCCCCTATATCGCCACGTTCTGGCGCACCTCGCATAGCTTCCCCTACGTCGCTCTGTTTTCGCACACTTCTCATATCTTCTCCTATTTTGGCCGTGTTATCACGCACCTCCCATAGATTCCCCTATATTGCTGTGTTTTCTCAAACCTCTCATACCTTCCCCTATATTGCTCTGTTTTCGTGCATCTCCCATAGCTTCCCATATATCGCTGTGTTTTCACGCACATCTCATAGCTTTCCTATATCAATGTATTTTCACGCACCTCTCATAACTTCGCCTATATCGCTGTGTTTTCATGCACCTCCCATATCTTCCCCTGCATCGCTGTGCTTTTGTGCACCTCTCATAACTTCCCCTATTTCACCGTGATTTAACGCACCTCCATAGCTTCCCCTATTTTGATGTGTTTTCTCACACCTCTCAGACCTTCTCCTATATTGCTCTGTTTTCGCACACCTCTCATACCTTCCACTATATCGCTGTGCTTTTGCGCACCTCTCATACCTTCCCCTATTTCGCCGTGTTTTAACGCACCTCCATAGCTTCCCAAATATCGCTGTTTTCGAGTGCCTATCACACCATCCTCTATATCGCTGTGTTTTCGCACACCTCCCATAGATTCCCCTGTATTGCTGTGCTTTCATGCACCTCTGATACCTTCCTCTATATCGTTGTGTTTTCGCGCACCTCTCATACCTTCCCCTATATCGCCATGTTGTCATGCACCTCCCAGAGTTTCCCATTTATCGCCGTGTTTTCGCGCACCTCTCATAGCTTCCCATATATTGCGATGTTTTCGCGCACCTCTCATAGATTCCCCCAAACCGCTGTGTTTTTGCGCACCTCTCTTAG
Organism: Mobula birostris; assembly: GCF_030028105.1. Classification (NCBI taxonomy): domain Eukaryota; kingdom Metazoa; phylum Chordata; class Chondrichthyes; order Myliobatiformes; family Myliobatidae; genus Mobula; species Mobula birostris. The sequence continues at coordinate 71,710 of NW_027274217.1, read as the reverse complement.
CTTCCCCTATATCGCCGCATTCTGGCGTACCTCGCATAGCTTCCCCTATGTCGCTCTGCTTTCGCGCACCTCTCATACCTTCTCCTATTTTGGCCCTGTTTTCACGCATGTCCCATAGCTAACCTTATATTGCTGTGTTTTCTCACACCTCACATACCTTCCCCCTCTATCGCTCTGTTTTCGTGCATCTCCCATAGCTTCCCATATATCGCCGTGTTTTCGCGCACCTCTCATACCTTGCACTATATCGTTGTGTTTTTCGCGCACCTCTCATAGCTTCCCCTATATCGATTTGTTTTCAGGCACCGCTCATAACTTCGCCTATATCACTGCGTTTTCATTCACCTCCCATATCTTCCCCTACATCGCTGTCGTTTTCATGCACCTCCCACACATTCCCCTATATCGCTGTGTTTTCGTGCACCTCCCATAGCTTCCGCTATATCGCTGTGTTTTCACGCACATCTAATATCTTCTCCTATATCGCCGTGTTCTAGGGGACACCTCGCATAGCTTCGCCTACATCGCTGTGTTTTCACGAATCTCTCATACCTTCTCCTATATTGCTGTGTTTCTGACACCTCTCACACCTTCCCCTTTCTCGCTGTGTTTTCGTGCACCTCCCAAAGCTTCCCCTATATCACTGTGTTTTCGCGCACCTCTCATACCTTCCACTATATCGCTGTGCTTTTGCGCATCTCTCATACCTTCCCCTATTTCGCCGTGTTTTAACGCACCTCCATAGCTTCCCAAATATCGCTGTGTTTTCAAGTGCCTATCACACCATCCTCTATATCGCTGTGTTTTCGCACACCTCCCATAGATTCCCCTGTATTGCTGTGCTTTCATGCACCTCTGATACCTTCCTCTATATCGTTGTGTTTTCGCGCACCTCTCATACCTTCCCCTATATCGCCATGTTGTCATGCACCTCCCAGAGTTTCCCATTTATCGCCGTGTTTTCGCGCACCTCTCATAGCTTCCCATATATTGCGATGTTTTCGCGCACCTCTCATAGATTCCCCCAAACCGCTGTGTTTTTGCGCACCTCTCTTAGCTTCCCCTATATCGCCGCATTCTGGCGTACCTCGCATAGCTTCCCCTATGTCGCTCTGCTTTCGCGCACCTCTCATACCTTCTCCTATTTTGGCCCTGTTTTCACGCACGTCCCATAGCTAACCTTATATTGCTGTGTTTTCTCACACCTCACATACCTTCCCCTCTATCGCTCTGTTTTCGTGCATCTCCCATAGCTTCCCATATATCGCCGTGTTTTCGCGCACCTCTCATAGATTCCCCCAAACCGCTGTGTTTTTGCGCACCTCTCTTAGCTTCCCCTATATCGCCGCATTCTGGCGTACCTCGCATAGCTTCCCCTATGTCGCTCTGCTTTCGCGCACCTCTCATACCTTCTCCTATTTTGGCCCTGTTTTCACGCACGTCCCATAGCTAACCTTATATTGCTGTGTTTTCTCACACCTCACATACCTTCCCCTCTATCGCTCTGTTTTCGTGCATCTCCCATAGCTTCCCATATATCGCCGTGTTTTCGCGCACCTCTCATACCTTGCACTATATCGTTGTGTTTTCGCGCACCTCTCATAGCTTCCCCTATATCGATTTGTTTTCACGCACCGCTCATAACTTCGCCTATATCACTGCGTTTTCATTCACCTCCCGTATCTTCCCCTACATCGCTGTGTTTTCACGCACCTCCCACACATTCCCCTATATCGCTGTGTTTTCGTGCACCTCCCATAGCTTCCGCTATATCGCTGTGTTTTCACGCACATCTAATATCTTCTCCTATATCGCCGTGTTCTAGGGCACACCTCGCATAGCTTCGCCTACATCGCTGTGTTTTCACGAATCTCTCATACCTTCTCCTATATTGCTGTGTTTCTGACACCTCTCACACCTTCTCCTTTCTCGCTGTGTTTTCGTGCACCTCCCAAAGCTTCCCCTATATCACTGTGTTTTCGCGCACCTCTCATACCTTCCACTATATCGCTGTGCTTTTGCGCATCTCTCATACCTTCCCCTATTTCGCCGTGTTTTAACGCACCTCCATAGCTTCCCAAATATCGCTGTGTTTTCAAGTGCCTATCACACCATCCTCTATATCGCTGTGTTTTCGCACACCTCCCATAGATTCCCCTGCATTGCTGTGCTTTCATGCACCTCTGATACCTTCCTCTATATCGTTGTATTTTCGCGCACCTCTCATACCTTCCCCTATATCGCCATGTTGTCATGCACCTCCCAGAGTTTCCCATTTATCGCCATGTTTTCACGCACCTCTCATAGCTTCCCATATATTGCGATGTTTTCGCGCACCTCTCATAGATTCCCCCAAACCGCTGTGTTTTTGCACACCTCTCTTAGCTTCCCCCATATCGCCGCGTTCTGGCGCACCTCGTATAGCTTCCCCTACGTCGATCTGCTTTCGCGCACCTCTCAGCCCTTCTCCTATTTTGGCCCTGTTTTCACACACGTCCCATAGCTAACTCTATATTGCTGTGTCTTCTCACATCTCTCATACCTTCCCCTCTATCGCTCTGTTTTCGTGCATCTCCCATAGCCTCCCATATATCGCTGTGTTTTCGCGCACCTCTCATAGCTTCCCCTATATCGATGTGTTTTCACGCACCGCTCATAACTTTGCCTATATCACTGCGTTTTCATGCACCTCCCATATCTTCCCCTACATCGCTGTGTTTTCACGCACCTCCCATACATTCCCCTATATCGCTGTGTTTTCGTGCACCTCCCATAGCTTCCGCTATGTCGCTGTGTTTTCGCACACATCTAATATCTTCTCCTATATCGCCGTGTTCTAGGGCACACCTCGCATAGCCTCGCCTACATCGCTGTGTTTTCACGAAACTCTCATACCTTCTCCTATATTGCTGTGTTTCTGACACCTCTCACACCTTCTCCTTTCTCGCTGTGTTTTCGTGCATCTCCCATAGCTTCCCATATTTCGCTGTGTTTTCGCGCACCTCTCATACCTTCCCCTATATAGCAGTGTTTTAACGCACCTCCCATTCATTCCCCTATATCGCTGTGTTTTCGCGCACCTCCCACAGCTTCCCCTATGTTGCTATGCTCTGGTGCACCTCTCATCACTTCCGCTATATCGCCCTGTTTACACGGACCTCCCATAGCTTTCTATTTTTTGCCAAGTTTTCGGCGCCTCTTATAGATTCACCCAAATCGCTGTGTTTTCATGCACCTCTCATACCTTCCCCTATATCGCAGTGTTTTAACGCAACTCCCATTCATTCCCCTATATCGCTGTGTTTTCGCGCACCTCCCACAGCTTCCCCTATGTCGCTGTGCTCTTGTGCGCCTCTCATCACTTCCCGTATATCGCCCTGTTTTCACGGACCTCCCATAGCTTCCCATTTTTCGCCGAGTTTTCGGCGCATCTTATAGATTCCCCCAAATCGCCGTACTTTTGCGCACCTCCCATAAATTCCCCTATATCGCTGTGTTTTCGCGCAGCACTCATAGCTTCCCCTATATCGCAATGTTTTAACGCAACTCCCATTCATTCCCCTATATCACTGTGCTTTCACGCACCTCCCACAGCTTCTCCTATGTCGCTGTGCTCTGGTGCACCTCTCATCACTTCCGCTATATCGCCTTGTTTTCACGGACCTCCCATAGCTTCCCATTTTTCGCCGAGTTTTCGGCGTCTCTTATAGATTCCCCCATATCGCCGTGCTTTTGCGCACATCCCATAACTTCCCCTATATCACTGTGTTTTCGCGCAACACTCATAGCTTCCCATATATTGCGATGTTTTCGCGCACCTCTCATAGATTCCCCCAAATCGCTGTGTTGTTGCTCACCTCTCTTAGCTTCCCCTATATCGCCACGTTCTGGCGCACCACGCATAGCTTCCCCTACGTCGCTCTTTTTTGCGCACTTCTCATACTTTCTCCTATTTGGCCGTGTTTTCACGCACGTCCCACAGCTAACCCTATATTGCTGTGTTTTCTCACGCCTCTCATACCTTCTCCTATATCATCGTGTTTTCACGCACCTCCCATAGCTTCCCCTATATTGCTGTTTTCTCAAACCTCTCATACCTTCCCCTATATCGTTGTGTTTTCGCGCACCTCTCATAGCTTCCCTATATCGATGTGATTTCACGCACCTCTCATAACTTCCCCTGCATCGCTGTGTTTTTGTGCACCTCTCATAACTTCCCCTATTTCGCCGTGATTTAACACACCTCCATAGCTTCCCCTATATTGCTGTGTTTTCTCACACCTCTCAGACCTTCTCGCACCTGTTTTCTCTCTGTTTTCACGCACCTCTCATACCTTCTACTATATCGTTGTGTTTTTGCGCACCTCTCATACCTTCCCCTTTCACCGTGTTTTAACGCACCTCCATAGCTTCCCAAATATCGCTGTGTTTTTGAGTGCCTATCACACCATTCTCTATATCGCTGTGTTTTCGCACACCTCCCATAGATTCCCCTGTATTACTGTGCTTTCATGCACCTTTGATACCTTCCTCTATATGGCCATGTTTTCGCGCACCTCTCATAGCTTCCCATATATTGCGATGTTTTCGCGCACCTCTCATAGATTCCCCTAAACCGCTGTGTTTTTGCTCACCTCTCTTAGCCTCCCCTGTATCGCCGCGTTCTGGTGCACCTCGCATAGCTTCTACTACGTCGCTCTGCCTTCGCGCACTTCTCATACCTTCTCCTATTTTGGCCCTGTTTTCACGCACGTCCCATAGCTAACCCTATATTGCTGTGTTTTCTCACACCTCACATACCTTCCCCTCTATCGCTCTGTTTTCGTGCATCTCCCATAGCTTCCCATATATCGCTGTGTTTTCGTGCACCTCTCATAGCTTCCACTATATCACCGTGTTTTCGCACACATCTCATATCTTCTCCTATATCGCTGTGTCATCAAGCAGCTCTCATAACTTCCCCTATATTGCTCAGTTTTCACGCATCTCCCATAGCTTCTCCTATGTCGCTGTGCTCTCGTGCATCTCTCATCACTTCCTCTATATTGCCCTGATTTCACGGACCTCGCACAGCTTCCCATTTATCAACGAGTTTTCACGCGCCTCTCATAGATTTCCACAAATCGCTGTGTTTTGCGCACCTCTCTTAGCTTTCCCTATATCGCCATGTTCTGGTGCACCTCGCATAGCTTCCCCTACGTCGCTCTGTTTTCTCGCACCTCTCAGACCTTCTGCTATTTCGCCGTGTTTTCACGCACCTCCCATACCGTCCCCTATATCGCTCTGTTTTCTCACACCTCTCATACCTTCCCCTATATCGCCCTGTTTTCGTGCATCTCCCATAGCTTCCCATATATCACTGTGTTTTTTGCACACCTCTCATATCTTCCCCTATTTCGCCGTGTTTTAGCTCACCTCCATAGCTTCCCGTATATCGCTGTGTTTTCGCGTGCCTATCGCACCATCCACTATATCACTGTGTTTTCGCACACCTCCTATAGATTCCCCTGTATCGCTGTGCTTTCACGCACCTCTGATACCTTCCCTTATATCGTGTTTTTGCGCACCTCTCATACTTTCCCCTATAACACCGTGTTGTTATACACCTCCCAGAGCTTCCCACTTATCGCCTTGTTTTTGCGCATCTCTCATAACTTCCCCTATATCGCCATGTTCTGGCACACCTTGCATCGCTTCCCTTACATCGCCGTGCTTTCACGCACCTCCCATAGCTTCCCCTATATCGCCGTGTTTTCTCACACCTCACATACCTGCTCCTTTCTCGCTCTGTTTTCGTGCAGCTCCCATAGCTTCCTATATATCTCTGTGTTTTCACGTACCTCTCATACCTTCCACTATATCGCTGTGTTTTCGCACACCTCTCGTAGCTTCCCCTATATCGATGTGTTTTAACGCACCTCCCATATATTCAACTATTTCGCTGTGTTTTCGCGCACCTCCCATAGCTTCTCCTATATCGCTGTGTTTTCACGCACCTCTCATCCCTTCCCCAATATCTCTGTGATTTCGCGCACCTCCCAAGTCTTCCCCTATATCGCTGTGTTTTCCGGCACCTCTGATTCCTTCCCCGATACCGTTGTGTTTTTGCGCACCTCTCATACCTTCCCCTGTATCACTGTGTTTTCATGCACCTCTCATTCTGTCCCCTACATCGCTGCATTTTCGCGCACTCTCATAGCTTCCCCTATATCGACGTGTTTTCAAGCACCACTCATACCTACACGTATATCGCCGTGTGTTCACGCACCTCCCATAGCTTCTCCTATATCACCGTGTTTTCACGCACCTCTCATACCTTCCGCTATATCGCTTTGTTATCGCGCACCTCTCATAGCTTCCCTTCTATCGCTATGTTCTCGTGCACCTCTCATAGCTTTCCATATATTGCAATGTTTTCGCACACCTCTCATAGCTTCCCCCAAATCGCTGTGTTTTCGCACGCCTCTCATAGCTTCCCCTATATCACCGTGTTTTCCTGCACCTCGCATAGCTTCACCTCCACCACTATGTTTTCGCACACCTCTCATACCTTCCCCATATATCGCCGTTTTTTCACGCACCTCCCATAGCTCCCCCTATATTGCTGTGTTTTCTCACACCACTCATGCCTTCCCCTTTCTCGCTCTGTTTTCGTGCACCTCCCATAGCTTCCCATATATCGCTGTGTTTTTGCGCACCTCTCATGTCTTCCCCTATATCGCTGTGTTTTTGCTCACCTCTCATAGCTTTGCCTATATCGCCATATTCTCACACACCTCTCATACCTTAGGGGAAGGTATGAGAGGTGCGAAAAACACAGCGATATAGGGAAAGGTATGAGAGGTACATGAAAACAGAGCGATATCAGGGAAGGTTTGGGAAGTGAGCGAAAACAGGGCGATATAGAGGAAGATATGAGAGCTGCGCGAAGGCACAGTGATATAGGGGAAGGTATAAGAGGTGCATGAAAACACAGCGATATCGGGGAAGGTATGGGAGGTGCGTGAAAACAAGGCGATATAAGGAAAGGTATGAGAAGTGCGTGAAGGCACAGTGATATAGGGGATGCTATGGGACGTGCGCGAAAGCACAGTGATATAGGGGAAGGTATGAGAGGTGTGTGAGAACACGGCGATACTGGGGAATGTATCAGAGGTGCGAAAAAACACAGCGATATAAGGGAAGTAATGAGAGGAGCGAAAACATAGCGATATAGGTGAAGACATGAGAGGTGCGCGAAAATACGGCGATAACGGGGAAGCTATGAGAGGTGAGCAATAAAACAGCGATAAAGGTGAAGCTATGGGATGTGCACGAAAAGACAGCAATATAGGGGAATGTATGAAATGTGCATGAATACACGGCTATATAGGGGAAGCTATGAGAGGTGCACGAAAACACGGCGAAATAGGGGAAAGTATGAGAGGTGCGCGAAAACTTGTCGATTCATATAAATGCATCAGAGGTGCGAGAAAACACAGCGATGTAGGGGAAGTTATGAGAGGTGTGCAAAAACACAGCGATATAAGGGAATGTATGAGAAGTGCGCAAAAACACAGCGATGTAGGGGAAGGTATGAGAGGTGCACGAAAACACAGCGATATCGGGGAAGGTATGGGAGGTGCGCGAAAAGAGGGCGATATAGGGAACGTTATGAGAAATGCATGAAAAAACGGCAATATAGGGGAAATTATGAGAGGTGCGCGAAAACAGGGCGATATCGTGGAAGGTATGAGAGGTGCACGAAGGCACAGTGATATAGGGGAAGGTATGAGAGGTGAACGAAGGAACAGCGATATAGGGGATTCTAAGGGAGGTGCGCGAAAGCACAGTGATATTGGGGACGGTATGAGATGTGCATGAAAACACGGCTATATACGGGAAGCTATGAGAGGTGCATGAAAACATGGCCAAATAGGGGAAAGTATGAGAGGTGCGCGAAAAGTTGGCGATACATGGGAATGCATCAGAGGTGCGAGAAAACACAGCGATATAGGGGAAGCCATGAGAGGTGGGCGAAAACACAGCGATGTAGCAGAGGGTATGAGAGGTGTGCAAAAACACAGCAATATAGGGGAAGGTATGAGAGGTGTGCAAAAACACAGCAATATAGGGGAAGGTATGAGAGGTGCATGAAAACACAGCGATGTAGCGGAATCTATGGCAGGTGCACAAAAACACGGCGATGTAGTGGAAGGTATGAGAGGTGTGCAAAAACACAGAGATATAAGGGAAGGTATGAGAGGTGCGCGAAGGCACAGTGATATAGGGGAAGGTATGAGAGGTGCATGAAAACACAGCGATATCGGGGAAGGTATGGGAGGTGCGCGAAAACAGGGCGATATAGGGGACGTTATGAGATGTGCATGAAAGCACGGCAATATAGGGGAAGATATGAGAGGAGCGCAAAAATACAGCGATATAGGAGAAGTTATGAGAGGTGCGTGAAAACAGGGCGATTAGGGGAAGACATGAGAGGTGCGCGAAACACGGCGATAAAGGGGAAGCTATGAGAGGTGAGCAATAAAACAGCGATAAAGGTGAAGCTATGGGATGTGCACGAAAAGACAGCAATATAGGGGAATGTATGAAATGTGCATGAATACACGGCGATATCGGGGAAGCCATGAGAGGTGCGCGAAAACACAGCGATATAGGGGAAGGTATGAGAGGTGTGCAAAAACACAGCGATATAGGGGAAGGTATGAGAGGTGCGCAAATACACAGTGATATAGGGGAAGTTCTGAGAGGTGCATGAAAACACAGCGATATCGGGGAAGGTATGGGAGGTGCGTGAAAACAGGGCGATATAGGGAAAGGTATGAGAAGTGCGTGAAGGCACAGTGATATAGGGGATGCTATGGGACGTGCGCGAAAGCACAGTGATATAGGGGAAGGTATGAGAGGTGTGCGAGAACACGGTGATACTGGGGAATTTATCAGAGGTGCGAAAAAACACAGCGACATAAGGGAAGTAATGAGAGGAGCGAAAACATAGCGATAGAAGTGAAGACATGAGTGGTGCGCGAAATCCCGGCGATATAGGGGAAGCTATGAGAGGTAAGCAATAACACAGTGATAAAGATGAAGCTATGGGATGTGCGTGACAAGACAGCAATATAGGGGAAGTTATGAGAGGTGCGTGAAAACAGCGATGTAGGGGAAAGTATGAGAGGTGCGCAAAAACACATCGATATAAGGGAAGGTATGAGAGGTGCACGAAGGCACAGTGATATAGGGGATGCTGTGGGAGGTGCGCGAATACAGAGCAATATAAGGGGACGTTATGAGATGTGCATGAAAACACGGCAATATGGGGGAAGGTATGAGAGGTGCGCAAAAATGCTGCGATATAGGAGAAGTTATGAGAGGTGCATGAAAACACAGCGATATAGGGGAAGGCATGAGAGGTGCACTAAAACACAGCGATATAGGGGAATGTATGGGAGCTGCGCGTAAACAGGGCGATATAGGGGAAGGTATGAGAGGAGCGCTAAGGCACATCGATATAGGGGATGCTATGGCAGGTGCATGAAAACACAGTAACATAGAGGAAGACATGAGAGGTGCATGAAAACAGGGCAATATAGTGAAAGATATGGGATGTGTGCGAAAACATGGCGATACAGGGACAGTATGAGAGGTGCCCGAAAACACAGCGATATAGGGGACGCTATGGGACGTGCGCGAAAACACAGCGATATAGGGGAAATTATGAGAGGTGTGCGAGAACATGGCGATATAGGGTAAATTATGAGAGGTGCGCGAAAACATGGCGATACAAGGGAATGTATCAGAGGTGCGAGAAAACACAGCGATATAAGGGAAGTAATGAGAGAAGCGAAAACATAGCGATATAGGTGAAGACATGAGAGGTCCGCGAAAACACGGCGATATAGGGGAAGTTATGAGAGGTGAGCAATGACACAGCGATAAAGGTGAAGCTATGGTATGTGCGCCAAAACACACCGATATAGGGGACGGTATGAGATTGCGCCAAAACATGGCGATATAGGGGAAGCCATGAGAGGTGCGCGAAAACCCAGCGTATCGGGGAAGGTATCAGAGGTGCGCAAAAACACAGCAATATAGGAGAAGTTGTGAGAGGTGCCCGAAAACACAGCGATATAGGGGACGCTATGGGACGTGCGCGAAAACACAGTGATATAGCGGAATGTATGAGAGGTGTGCGAGAACACGGCGATATGGGGGAAATTATGAGAGGTGCGCGAAAACACGGGCGATACAGGGGAATGTGTCAGAGTTGCGAGATAACACAGCGGTGTAAGGGAAGTAATGAGAGGAGCAAAAACATAGCGATATAGATGAAGACATGAGAGGTACGCGAAAACACGGCGATATAGTGGAAGCTATGAGAGGTGAGCAATAACACAGCGATAAAGGTGAAGATATGGGATGTGCGCGAAAAGACAACGATATAGGGGAAGGTATGAGAGGTGAGCGAAAACGCAGCGATGTAGGTGAAGCTATGGGATGAGCGCAAAAACACGGCGATATGGTGGAATGCCACAGAGGTGCAAGAAATCACAGCGATATAGGGGAAGTTATGAGAGAAGCGAAGGCACAGTGATATAGGGGAAGGTATGAGAGGTGCATGAAAACACAGCGATATCGGGGAAGGTATGGGAGGTGCGCGAAAACAGGGCGATATAGGGGACGTTATGAGATGTGCATGAAAGCACGGCAATATAGGGGAAGATATGAGAGGAGCGCAAAAATACAGCGATATAGGAGAAGTTATGAGAGGTGCGTGAAAACAGGGCGATTAGGGGAAGACATGAGAGGTGCGCGAATACACGGCGATAAAGGGGAAGCTATGAGAGGTGAGCAATAAAACAGCGATAAAGGTGAAGCTATGGGATGTGCACGAAAAGACAGCAATATAGGGGAATGTATGAAATGTGCATGAATACACGGCGATATCGGGGAAGCCATGAGAGGTGCGCGAAAACACAGCGATATAGGGGAAGGTATGAGAGGTGTGCAAAAACACAGCGATATAGGGGAAGGTATGAGAGGTGCGCAAATACACAGTGATATAGGGGAAGTTCTGAGAGGTGCATGAAAACACAGCGATATCGGGAAGGTATGGGAGGTGCGTGAAAACAGGGCGATATAGGGAAAGGTATGAGAAGTGCGTGAAGGCACAGTGATATAGGGGATGCTATGGGACGTGCGCGAAAGCACAGTGATATAGGGGAAGGTATGAGAGGTGTGCGAGAACACGGTGATACTGGGGAATTTATCAGAGGTGCGAAAAAACACAGCGACATAAGGGAAGTAATGAGAGGAGCGAAAACATAGCGATAGAAGTGAAGACATGAGTGGTGCGCGAAATCCCGGCGATATAGGGGAAGCTATGAGAGGTAAGCAATAACACAGTGATAAAGATGAAGCTATGGGATGTGCGTGACAAGACAGCAATATAGGGGAAGTTATGAGAGGTGCGTGAAAACAGCGATGTAGGGGAAAGTATGAGAGGTGCGCAAAAACACATCGATATAAGGGAAGGTATGAGAGGTGCACGAAGGCACAGTGATATAGGGGATGCTGTGGGAGGTGCGCGAATACAGAGCAATATAAGGGACGTTATGAGATGTGCATGAAAACACGGCAATATGGGGGAAGGTATGAGAGGTGCGCAAAAATGCTGCGATATAGGAGAAGTTATGAGAGGTGCATGAAAACACAGCGATATAGGGGAAGGCATGAGAGGTGCACTAAAACACAGCGATATAGGGGAATGTATGGGAGCTGCGCGTAAACAGGGCGATATAGGGGAAGGTATGAGAGGAGCGCTAAGGCACATCGATATAGGGGATGCTATGGCAGGTGCATGAAAACACAGTAACATAGAGGAAGACATGAGAGGTGCATGAAAACAGGGCAATATAGTGAAAGATATGGGATGTGTGCGAAAACATGGCGATACAGGGACAGTATGAGAGGTGCCCGAAAACACAGCGATATAGGGGACGCTATGGGACGTGCGCGAAAACACAGCGATATAGGGGAAATTATGAGAGGTGTGCGAGAACATGGCGATATAGGGTAAATTATGAGAGGTGCGCGAAAACATGGCGATACAAGGGAATGTATCAGAGGTGCGAGAAAACACAGCGATATAAGGGAAGTAATGAGAGAAGCGAAAACATAGCGATATAGGTGAAGACATGAGAGGTCCGCGAAAACACGGCGATATAGGGGAAGTTATGAGAGGTGAGCAATGACACAGCGATAAAGGTGAAGCTATGGTATGTGCGCCAAAACACACCGATATAGGGGACGGTATGAGATTGCGCCAAAACATGGCGATATAGGGGAAGCCATGAGAGGTGCGCGAAAACCCAGCGTATCGGGGAAGGTATCAGAGGTGCGCAAAAACACAGCAATATAGGAGAAGTTGTGAGAGGTGCCCGAAAACACAGCGATATAGGGGACGCTATGGGACGTGCGCGAAAACACAGTGATATAGCGGAATGTATGAGAGGTGTGCGAGAACACGGCGATATGGGGGAAATTATGAGAGGTGCGCGAAAACACGGCGATACAGGGGAATGTGTCAGAGTTGCGAGATAACACAGCGGTGTAAGGGAAGTAATGAGAGGAGCAAAAACATAGCGATATAGATGAAGACATGAGAGGTACGCGAAAACACGGCGATATAGTGGAAGCTATGAGAGGTGAGCAATAACACAGCGATAAAGGTGAAGATATGGGATGTGCGCGAAAAGACAACGATATAGGGGAAGGTATGAGAGGTGAGCGAAAACGCAGCGATGTAGGTGAAGCTATGGGATGAGCGCAAAAACACGGCGATATGGTGGATATGGTGGAATGCCACAGAGGTGCAAGAAATCACAGCGATATAGGGGAAGTTATGAGAGAAGCGAAGGCACAGTGATATAGGGGAAGGTATGAGAGGTGCATGAAAACACAGCGATATCGGGGAAGGTATGGGAGGTGCGCGAAAACAGGGCGATATAGGGGACGTTATGAGATGTGCATGAAAGCACGGCAATATAGGGGAAGATATGAGAGGAGCGCAAAAATACAGCGATATAGGAGAAGTTATGAGAGGTGCGTGAAAACAGGGCGATTAGGGGAAGACATGAGAGGTGCGCGAATACACGGCGATAAAGGGGAAGCTATGAGAGGTGAGCAATAAAACAGCGATAAAGGTGAAGCTATGGGATGTGCACGAAAAGACAGCAATATAGGGGAATGTATGAAATGTGCATGAATACACGGCGATATCGGGGAAGCCATGAGAGGTGCGCGTAAACAGGGCGATATAGGGGAAGGTATGAGAGGAGCGCTAAGGCACATCGATATAGGGGATGCTATGGCAGGTGCATGAAAACACAGTAACATAGAGGAAGACATGAGAGGTGCATGAAAACAGGGCAATATAGTGAAAGATATGGATGTGTGCGAAACATGGCGATACAGGGACAGTATGAGAGGTGCCCGAAAACACAGCAATATAGGGGACGCTATGGGACGTGCGCGAAAACACAGCGATATAGGGGAAATTATGAGAGGTGTGCGAGAACATGGCGATATAGGGTAAATTATGAGAGGTGCGCGAAAACATGGCGATACAAGGGAATGTATCAGAGGTGCGAGAAAACACAGCGATATAAGGGAAGTAATGAGAGAAGCGAAAACATAGCGATATAGGTGAAGACATGAGAGGTCCGCGAAAACACGGCGATATAGGGGAAGTTATGAGAGGTGAGCAATGACACAGCGATAAAGGTGAAGCTATGGTATGTGCGCCAAAACACACCGATATAGGGGACGGTATGAGATTGCGCCAAAACATGGCGATATAGGGGAAGCCATGAGAGGTGCGCGAAAACCCAGCGTATCGGGGAAGGTATCAGAGGTGCGCAAAAACACAGCAATATAGGAGAAGTTGTGAGAGGTGCCCGAAAACACAGCGATATAGGGGACGCTATGGGACGTGCGCGAAAACACAGTGATATAGCGGAATGTATGAGAGGTGTGCGAGAACACGGCGATATGGGGGAAATTATGAGAGGTGCGCGAAAACACGGCGATACAGGGGAATGTGTCAGAGTTGCGAGATAACACAGCGGTGTAAGGGAAGTAATGAGAGGAGCAAAAACATAGCGATATAGATGAAGACATGAGAGGTACGCGAAAACACGGCGATATAGTGGAAGCTATGAGAGGTGAGCAATAACACAGCGATAAAGGTGAAGATATGGGATGTGCGCGAAAAGACAACGATATAGGGGAAGGTATGAGAGGTGAGCGAAAACGCAGCGATGTAGGTGAAGCTATGGGATGAGCGCAAAAACACGGCGATATGGTGGAATGCCACAGAGGTGCAAGAAATCACAGCGATATAGGGGAAGTTATGAGAGAAGCGAAGGCACAGTGATATAGGGGAAGGTATGAGAGGTGCATGAAAACACAGCGATATCGGGGAAGGTATGGGAGGTGCGCGAAAACAGGGCGATATAGGGGACGTTATGAGATGTGCATGAAAGCACGGCAATATAGGGGAAGATATGAGAGGAGCGCAAAAATACAGCGATATAGGAGAAGTTATGAGAGGTGCGTGAAAACAGGGCGATTAGGGGAAGACATGAGAGGTGCGCGAATACACGGCGATAAAGGGGAAGCTATGAGAGGTGAGCAATAAAACAGCGATAAAGGTGAAGCTATGGGATGTGCACGAAAAGACAGCAATATAGGGGAATGTATGAAATGTGCATGAATACACGGCGATATCGGGGAAGCCATGAGAGGTGCGCGAAAACACAGCGATATAGGGGAAGGTATGAGAGGTGTGCAAAAACACAGCGATATAGGGGAAGGTATGAGAGGTGCGCAAATACACAGTGATATAGGGGAAGTTCTGAGAGGTGCATGAAAACACAGCGATATCGGGGAAGGTATGGGAGGTGCGTGAAAACAGGGCGATATAGGGAAAGGTATGAGAAGTGCGTGAAGGCACAGTGATATAGGGGATGCTATGGGACGTGCGCGATAGCACAGTGATATAGGGGAAGGTATGAGAGGTGTGCGAGAACACGGTGATACTGGGGAATTTATCAGAGGTGCGAAAAAACACAGCGACATAAGGGAAGTAATGAGAGGAGCGAAAACATAGCGATAGAAGTGAAGACATGAGTGGTGCGCGAAATCCGGCGATATAGGGGAAGCTATGAGAGGTAAGCAATAACACAGTGATAAAGATGAAGCTATGGGATGTGCGTGACAAGACAGCAATATAGGGGAAGTTATGAGAGGTGCGTGAAAACAGCGATGTAGGGGAAAGTATGAGAGGTGCGCAAAAACACATCGATATAAGGGAAGGTATGAGAGGTGCACGAAGGCACAGTGATATAGGGGATGCTGTGGGAGGTGCGCGAATACAGAGCAATATAAGGGACGTTATGAGATGTGCATGAAAACACGGCAATATGGGGGAAGGTATGAGAGGTGCGCAAAATGCTGCGATATAGGAGAAGTTATGAGAGGTGCATGAAAACACAGCGATATAGGGGAAGGCATGAGAGGTGCACTAAAACACAGCGATATAGGGGAATGTATGGGAGCTGCGCGTAAACAGGGCGATATAGGGGAAGGTATGAGAGGAGCGCTAAGGCACATCGATATAGGGGATGCTATGGCAGGTGCATGAAAACACAGTACATAGAGGAAGACATGAGAGGTGCATGAAAACAGGGCAATATAGTGAAAGATATGGGATGTGTGCGAAAACATGGCGATACAGGGACAGTATGAGAGGTGCCCGAAAACACAGCGATATAGGGGACGCTATGGGACGTGCGCGAAAACACAGCGATATAGGGGAAATTATGAGAGGTGTGCGAGAACATGGCGATATAGGGTAAATTATGAGAGGTGCGCGAAAACATGGCGATACAAGGGAATGTATCAGAGGTGCGAGAAAACACAGCGATATAAGGGAAGTAATGAGAGAAGCGAAAACATAGCGATATAGGTGAAGACATGAGAGGTCCGCGAAAACACGGCGATATAGGGGAAGCTATGAGAGGTGAGCAATGACACAGCGATAAAGGTGAAGCTATGGTATTTGCGCCAAAACACACCGATATAGGGGACGGTATGAGATTGCGCCAAAACATGGCGATATAGGGGAAGCCATGAGAGGTGCGCGAAAACCCAGCGTATCGGGGAAGGTATCAGAGGTGCGCAAAAACACAGCAATATAGGAGAAGTTGTGAGAGGTGCCCGAAAACACAGCGATATAGGGGACGCTATGGGACGTGCGCGAAAACACAGTGATATAGCGGAATGTATGAGAGGTGTGCGAGAACACGGCGATATAGGGGAAATTATGAGAGGTGCGCGAAAACACGGCGATACAGGGGAATGTGTCAGAGTTGCGAGATAACACAGCGGTGTAAGGGAAGTAATGAGAGGAGCAAAAACATAGCGATATAGGTGAAGACATGAGAGGTACGCGAAAACACGGCGATATAGTGGAAGCTATGAGAGGTGAGCAATAACACAGCGATAAAGGTGAAGATATGGGATGTGCGCGAAAAGACAACGATATAGGGGAAGGTATGAGAGGTGAGCGAAAACGCAGCGATGTAGGTGAAGCTATGGGATGAGCGCAAAACACGGCGATACGGTGGAATGCCACAGAGGTGCAAGAAATCACAGCGATATAGGGGAAGTTATGAGAGAAGCGAAGGCACAGTGATATAGGGGAAGGTATGAGAGGTGCATGAAAACACAGCGATATCGGGGAAGGTATGGGAGGTGCGCGAAAACAGGGCGATATAGGGGACGTTATGAGATGTGCATGAAAGCACGGCAATATAGGGGAAGATATGAGAGGAGCACAAAAATACAGCGATATAGGAGAAGTTATGAGAGGTGCGTGAAAACAGGGCGATTAGGGGAAGACATGAGAGGTGCGCGAATACACGGCGATAAAGGGGAAGCTATGAGAGGTGAGCAATAAAACAGCGATAAAGGTGAAGCTATGGGATGTGCACGAAAAGACAGCAATATAGGGGAATGTATGAAATGTGCATGAATACACGGCGATATCGGGGAAGCCATGAGAGGTGCGCGAAAACACAGCGATATAGGGGAAGGTATGAGAGGTGTGCAAAAACACAGCGATATAGGGGAAGGTATGAGAGGTGCGCAAATACACAGTGATATAGGGGAAGTTCTGAGAGGTGCATGAAAACACAGCGATATCGGGGAAGGTATGGGAGGTGCGTGAAAACAGGGCGATATAGGGAAAGCTATGAGAAGTGCGTGAAGGCACAGTGATATAGGGGGTGCTATGGGACGTGCGCGAAAGCACAGTGATATAGGGGAAGGTATGAGAGGTGTGCGAGAACACGGTGATACTGGGGAATTTATCAGAGGTGCGAAAAAACACAGCGACATAAGGGAAGTAATGAGAGGAGCGAAAACATAGCGATAGAAGTGAAGACATGAGTGGTGCGCGAAATCCCGGCGATATAGGGGAAGCTATGAGTAGTAAGCAATAACACAGTGATAAAGGTGAAGCTATGGGATGTGCGTGAGAAGACAGCAATATAGGGGAAGTTATGAGAGGTGCGTGAAAACACAGCGATGTAGGGGAAGGTATGAGAGGTGCGCAAAAACACAGCGATATAGGGGAAGGTATGAGAGGTGCACGAAGGCACAGTGATATAGGGGATGCTGTGGGAGGTGCGCGAATACACAGCAATATAGGGGACGTTATGAGATGTGCATGAAAACACGGCAATATGGGGGAAGGTATGAGAGGTGCGCAAAAATGCTGCGATACAGGAGAAGTTATGAGAGGTGCATGAAAACACAGCGATATAGGGGAAGGCATGGGAGGTGCACTAAAACACAGCGATATAGGGGAATGTATGGGAGGTGCGCGAAAACAGGGCGAGATAAGGGAAGGTATGAGAGGTGCGCGAAGGCACAGCGATAAAGAGGATGCTCTGTGAGGTGCGCGAAAGCACTGTGATATAGGGGAAGACATGAGAGGTGCGCAAAAACAGGGCAATATAGTGGAAGCAATGGGATGTGTGCGAAAACATGGCGATATAGGGAACGGCATAAGAGGTGCCCGAAAACACAGTGATATAGGGGACGCTATGGGACGTGCGCGAAAATACAGTGATATACGGGAAGGTATGAGAGGTGTGCGAGAACACGGCGATACAGGGGAATGTATCAGAGGTGCGAGAAAACACAGTGATATAAGGGAAGTTCATGAGAGGAGCGAAAACATAGCGATATAGGTGAAGGCATGAGAGGTGCCCGAAAACACGGCGATAAAGGCAAAGCTATTGGATTTGCACGAAAACAGGGCAATATAGGGGAAGGTATGAGATGTGCGCGAAGGCACAGCGATATAGCAGATTCTATGGGAGGTGCGCTAATACACAGCGATATAGAGGACGTTATGAAATGTGCATGAAAACATGGCGATATAGGGGAAGGTTTGAGAGATGCGCAAAAATGCAGCGATATAGGAGAAGTTATTAGAGGTGCGTGAAAACACAGCGATATAGGGGAAGGAATGGGAGCTGCGTGTAAACAGGGCGATATAGGAGAAGGTATGAGAGGAGCGCTAAGGCACATCGATATAGGGGATGCTATGGGAGGTGCGTGAAAACACAGTAACATAGACGAAGACATGAGAGGTGCATGAAAACAGGGCAATATAGTGAAAGCTATGGGATGTGCGCAAAAACATGGCGATACAGTGACAGTATGAGAGGTGCCCGAAAACACAGCGATATAGGGGACGCTATGGGATGTGCGCGAAAACATGGCGATACAAGGGAATGTATCAGAGGTGCGAGAAAACACAGCGATATAAGGGAAGTAATGAGAGGAGCGAAAACATAGCGATATAGGTGAAGGCATGAGAGGTCCGCGCAAACACGGCGATATAGGGGAAGCTATGAGAGGTGAGCAATAACACAGCGATAAAGGTGAAGCTATGGTATGTGCGCCAAAACACAGCGATATAGGGGACGGTATGAGATTGCGCGAAAACATGGCGATATAGGGGAAGCCATGAGAGGTGCGTGAAAACGCAGCGATATAGGGAAAGATATGAGAGCTGCACGAAAACAGGGTGATATAGGGGAAGTTATGAGAGGTGCGTGAAAACACATCGATATAGGGGAAGGTATGTGAGGTACGCAAAAGCAGGGCGTTATAGGGGATTGTATGAGAGGTGAACGAAGGAACAGCGATATAGGGGATGCTAAGAGATGTGCGCGAAAACACAGTGATATAGGGGAAGCTATGAGAGGTGCACGAAAACACAGCAAAATAGCGGAAAGTATGAGAGGTGCGCGAAAACTTGTCGATTCATATAAATGCATCAGAGGTACGAGAAAACACAGCGATGTAGGGGAAGTTATGAGAGGTGTGCAAAAACACAGCGATATAGGGGAAGGTATGAGAGGTGCATGAAAACACAGCGATATCGGAGAAGGTATGGGAGGTGCACGAAAACAGGGCAATATAGGGGACGTTGTGAGACGTGCATGAAAACACAGCAATATAGGGGAAGATATGAGAGGAGCGCAAAAATACAGCGATATAGGGGAAGTTATGAAAGGTGCGTGAAAACACAGTGATATAAGGAAAGGTATGAGAGCTGTGCGAAAACAGGGTGATACAGGGGAAGTTATGAGAGGTGCGTGAAAACACAGCGATATAGGGAAAGGTATGAGAGCTGCACGAAAACAGGGTGATATAGGGGATTGTATGAGAGGTGAACGAAGGAACAGCGATATAGGGGATGCTAAGGGAGGTGCGCGAAAACACAGTGATATTGGGGACGGTATGAGATGTGCATGAAAACACGGCTGTATAGGGGAAGCTATGAGAGGTGCACGAAAACACAGCGAAATGGGGGAAAGTATGAGAGGTGCGCGAAAACTTGTCGATTCATATAAATGCATCAGAGGTACGAGAAAACACAGCGATGTAGGGGAAGTTATGAGAGGTGTGCAAAAACACAGCGATATAGGGGAAGGTATGAGAGATGCATCAAAACGCAGCGATATCGGGGAAGATATGGGAGGTGCGCGAAAAGAGGGCGATATAGGGGACGTTATGAGAAGTGCATGAAAACACTGCAATATAGGGGAAATTATGAGAGGTGCGCGAAAATACGGCGATATAGGGGAATGTATGGGAGCTGCGTGTAAACAGGGCGATATAGGGGAAGGTATGAGAGGAGCGCTAAGGCACATCGATATAGGGGATGCTATGGGAGGTGCATGAAAACACAGTAACATAGAGGAAGACATGAGAGGTGCATGAAAACAGGGCAATATAGTGAAAGCTATGGGATGTGCGCGAAAACATGGCGATACAGGGACAGTATGAGAGGTGCCCGAAAACACAGCGATATAGGGGACGCTATGGGACGTGCACGAAAACACAGCGATATAGGGGACGCTATGGGAGGTGAGCAATAACACAGCGATAAAGGTGAAGATATGGGATGTGCGCGAAAAGACAACGATATAGGGGAAGGTATGAGAGGTGAGCGAAAACGCAGCGATGTAGGTGAAGCTATGGGATGAGCGCAAAAACACGGCGTTACACTGCAATATAGGGGAAATTATGAGAGGTGTGCAAAAATACAGCGATATAGGAGAAGTTATGAGAGGTGCGCGAAAACAGGGCGATATCGGGGAAGGTATGAGAGGTGCACGAAGGCACAGTGATATAGGGGAAGGTATGAGAGGTGCATTAAAACACAGCGATATCGGGGAAGGTATGGGAGGTGCGTGAAAACAGGGCGATATAGGGGACGTTATGAGAAGTGCATGAAAACACAGCGATGTAGCGGAAGGTATCAGAGGTGTGCAAAAGCACAGAGATATAGGGGAAGGTATGAGAGGTACGCAAAAACACAGCCATATAGGGGAAGGTATGAGAGGTGCATGAAAACACAGCAATATCGGGGAAGGTATGGGAGGTGCCCGAAAACAGGGCGATATAGGGGAAGGTATGAAAGGTGCGCTAAGGCACAGTGATATAGAGGAAGGTATGAGAGGTGCATGAAAACACAGCGATATCGGAGAAGGTATGGGGGATGCGCGAAAACAGGGTGATATAGGGGACGTTGTGAGATGTGCATGAAAACACGGCAATATAGGGGAAGATATGAGAGGAGCGCAAAAATACAGCGATATAGGAGAAGTTATGAGAGGTGCGTGAAAACAGAGCAATTAGGGGAAGACATGAGAGGTGCGCGAAATTACGGCGATAAAGGGAAGCTATGAGAGGTGAGCAATAAAACAGCGATAAAGGTGAAGCTATGGGATGTGCACAAAAAGACAGCAATATAGGGGAATGTATGAAATGTGCATGAATACACGGCTATATAGAGGAAGCTATGAGAGGTGCACGAAAACACGGCAAAATAGGGGAAAGTATGAGAGGTGCGCGAAAACTTGTCGATTCATATAAATGCATCAGAGGTGCGAGAAAACACAGCGATGTAGGGGAAGTTATGAGAGGTGTGCAAAAACACAGCGATATAGGGGAATGTATGAGAGGTGCGCAAAAACACAGCGATGTAGGGGAAAGTATGAGAGATGCATGAAAACACAGCGATATCGGGGATGGTATGGGAGGTGCGCGAAAAGAGGGCGATATAGGGAACGTTATGAGAAATGCATGAAAACACGGCAATATAGGGGAAATTATGAGAGGTGCGCGAAAACAGGGCGATATCGTGGAAGGTATGAGAGGTGCACGAAGGCACAGTGATATAGGGGAAGGTATGAGAGGTGAACGAAGGAACAGCGATATAAGGGATTCTAAGGGAGGTGCGCGAAAACACAGTGATATTGGGGACGGTATGAGATGTGCATGAAAACACGGCGAAATAGGGGAAAGTATGAGAGGTGCGCGAAAAGTTGGCGATACATGGGAATGCATCAGAGGGGCGAGAAAACACAGCGATGTAGGGAAGTTATGAGAGGAGCTAAAACACAGCGATATAGGGGAAGCCATGAGAGGTGCGCAAAAACACAGCGATGTAGCCGAAGGTATGAGAGGTGAGCAAAAACACAGAGATATAGGGGAATGTATGAGAGGTGCGCAAAAACACAGCCATATAGGGGAAGGTATGAGAGGTGCATGAAAACACAGCGATATCGGGGAAGGTATGGGAGGTGCGCGAAAAGAGGGCGATATAGAGGAAGGTATGAGAGGTGCGCGAAGGCACAGTGATATAGGGGAAAGTATGAGAGGTGCATGAAAACACAGCGATATCGGGGAAGGTATGGGAGGTGCGCGAAAACAGGGCGATATAGAGGACGTTATGAGATGTGCATGAAAGCACGGCAATATAGGGAAGATATGAGAGGAGCGCAAAAATACAGCGATATAGGAGAAGTTATGAGAGGTGCGTGAAAACAGAGCAATTAGGGGAAGACATGAGAGGTGCGCGAAAATACGGCGATAAAGGGGAAGCTATGAGAGGTGAGCAATAAAACAGCGATAAAGGTGAAGCTATGGGATGTGCACAAAAAGACAGCAATATAGGGGAATGTATGAAATGTGCATGAATACACGGCTATATAGAGGAAGCTATGAGAGGTGCACGAAAACACGGCAAAATAGGGGAAAGTATGAGAGGTGCGCGAAAACACGTTGATACAGGGAACTGTATCAGAAGTGCGAGAACACAGAGCGATTTAGGGGAAGTAATGAGAGTTGCGCGAAAACACAGCGATATAGGGGATGCTATGGGACATGCGCAAAAAAACAGTGATATAGGGGAAGATATGAGAGGTGTGCGAGAACAGGGCGATATAGGTGAAATTATGAGAGGTGCGCGAAAACACGTTGATACAGGGAACTGTATCAGAAGTGCGAGAACACAGAGTAATATAGGGGAAGTAATGAGAGGTGCAGAAACACAGCGATATATTGTGAAGACATGAGAGTTCGCGAAAACACGGCGATATAGGGGAAGCTATGAGAGGTAAGCAATAACACAGTGATAAAGGTGAAGTTATGGGATGTGCGCATAAACAGGGCGATATAGGGGAAGGTATGAGAGGTGCACAAAAACACAGCGATGTAGGCGAAGCCATGGGAGGAGCGTGGTAAACAGGGCAATATAGGGGAAGATATGAGTGGTGCGCGAAGGCACAGCGATATAGGGGATGCTATTGCAGGTGCACGAATACACAGCGATATATGGGACGTTAAGAGATGTGCATGAAAACACGGCGATATTGGGGAAGGCATGAGAGGTGCGCAAAAATACGGCGATAAGGAGAAATTATGAGAGGTGCATGAAAACACAGCGATATAGGGGGAGGTATGGCAGGTGCGCGAAAACAGGGCGATATAGGGGAAGGTATGAGAGGTGCGCGAAAGCACAGCAATATAAGGAATGCTATGGGAGGTGCGCGAATACACAGCGATATAGTGGATGTTATGAGATGTGCATGAAAACACAGCGATATTGGGGAAGCCATGAGAGGTGTGCAAAAATACAGCGATATAGGGGACGGTATGGGAGGTGTGCGAAAACAGGGCGATATAGGGGAAGGTATGAGATGTGCGCAAAGGCACAGTAATATAAGCGATGTTATGGGAGGTGCGCGAATACACAGCGATATAGGGGACGTTATGAGATGTGCATGAAAACATGGCAATATAGGGGAAGGTATAAGAACTGCGCAAAAATACAGCGATATAGGAGAATTTATGAGAGGTGCGTGAAAACATAACGATATGAGGGAAGGTATGAGAGGTGCACGAAAACACAGCGATATTGGGGAAGGTATGGGAGGTGCGCGAAAACAGGGCGATATAGGGGAAGTAATGAGAGTTGCGCGAAGGCACAGCGATAGAGGGGAAGACATGAGAGCTGCGCAGAAACAGGGCAATATAGTGGAACCTGTGGGATGTGCACGAAACCACGGCGATACAGGGGAATGTATCAGAGGTGCCAGAAAACACAGCGGTATAGGGGACGCTATGGGACATGCGCAAAACAACAGTGATATAAGGGAAGGTATGAGAGGTGTGCGAGAACACGACGATATAGGGGAAATTGTAAGAGTTACGCGAAAACATGGCAATACAGGAGAATGCATCAGAGGTGCAAGAAAACACAGCGATATAGGGGAAGTAATGATAGGAGCGAAAACATAGCGATATAGGTGAAGACATGCGAGGTGCATGAAAACACGGCGATATAGGGTAAGCTATGAGAGGTGAGCAATAACACAGCGATCAAGGTGAAGCAAAGGGATGTGCGCGAAAACAGCGATGTAGGCGAAGTTATGGGAGGTGCGCGAAAGCACAGCGATATAGGGGAAGGTATGAGATGTGCGCAAAAATACATCGATATAGGGGATGGTATGAGAGCTGCGTGAAAACATAGTGATATAGGTGAAGGTATGAGAGGAGCGCGAAAACAAGGCGATGTAGGGGAAGTTATGAGTGGTGTGTGAAAACCCAGCGACATTGGGGACGTTATGAGATGTGCATGAAAACACGGAGATATTGGGGAAGGTATGAGCGGTGTGCAAAAACACAGCGATATACGAGAATGTATGAGAGGTGCACGAAAACGCAGTGATATAAGGGAAGGTATAGGAGGTGCACGAATACAGGGCGATATAGGGGAAGGTATGAGAGGTGCACGAAGGCACAGCGATATAGGAGACGGTACGAGATGTGCATAAAAACATGGCTATATAGGGGGAGGTATGAGAGGTGCGCGTAAACACGGCGATATAGGGGAAAGTATGAGAGGTGCGCGAAAACTTGGCGTTACAGGGGAAAGCATCAGAGGTGCCAGAAAACACAGCGATGTAGTGGAAGCCATGAGAGGTGCACGAAAACAGGGCAATATAGTGGAAGGTATGGGATGTGCACGAAAACAGGGCGATATAAGGGAAGGTATGAGAAGTGCGCGAGAGCACGGCGATATAGGGGAAATAATGAGAGGTGTGCGAAAACTCAGCGATACGGGAGAATGTATCAATTGTGCGAGAAAACACAGCGATATAGGGGATGTATTGAGAGGAGCGAAAACATAGCGATCTAGGTGAAGACGTGAGAGGTGTGCAAAAACTCGGCGATACAGGGGAAGCTATGAGAGGTGAGCAATAACACAGCGATAAAGCTGAATCTATGGGATGTGCGCGAAAAGACAGCGATATAGGGGAAGCTATGAGAGCTGCACAAGGCACAGCAATATAGGGGATGATATGGGAGGTGCGCGAATACACAGCGATATAGGGGACGTGATGAGATGTGCATGAAAACTCAGCGATATTAGGGAAGGTATTAGAGATGCACAAAAACTCAGTGATATAGGAGAAGTTATGAGAGGTGTGTGAAAACACAGCGATATAGGGGAAGGAATCGGAGGTGCGCGAAAACTGTGCGATATAGGGGAAGGTATGAGATGTGCATGAATACACGGCGATATTGGGGAAGCCATGAGAGGTGCCTGAAAACACAGCGATATATGGGAAGGTATGAGAGGAGTGTAAAAACACAGCGATATAGGAGAAGTTAAGAGAGGTGCATGAAAACACAACAATATAGGGGAAGGTATGAGAAGAGCACAAAAACACAGCGATATCGGGGAAGGTATGCGAGGTGCGCGAAAACAGGGCGATATATGGGAATGCATGAGAGGTGCGCGAAGGAACAGTGATATAGGGGATGGTATGGGAGGTGCGCAAATACAGAGGTATATAGGGGACGTTATGAGATGTGCATGAAAACACATCAATATCAGGAAAGGTCTGAGATGTGCGCAAAAATACATCGATATAGGGGAAGGTATGAGAGGTGCACGAAAACAGCGATGTAGGCAAAGCTATGGGAGGTGCGCGAAAGCACAGCAATATAGGGGAAGTTATGAGATGTGCATGAATACATAGCGGTAGTCGGGAAGCCATGAGAGGTGTGCGAAAACACAGCGATATAGGGGAAGGTATGAGAGCTGCGTGAAAACACAGTGATATAGGGGAAGGTCTGAGAGGAGCGCGAAAACAGGGCGATAGAGGGAGGTTATGAGAGGTGCGTGAAAACACGGTGATATTGGGGAAGGTATGAGAGGTGTGCAAAAACACAGTGGTCTACGGAAATGCATGAGAGGTGCACGAAAACAGCGATATAGGTGAAGGAATGGGAGATGCGCGAAAACAGGGCGATATTTGTGAAGGTATGAGAGGTGCGCGAAAGCACAGTGATATAAGGGAAGCTATGGGAGGTGCGCGAATATACAGCGATATAGAGGACGTTATGAGATGTGCATGACAACACGGCGATATAGGGGAAGCTATGAGAGGTGAGCAATAACACAGCGATAAAGGTGAATCTATGGGATGTGCGCGAAAAGACAGCGATATAGGGGAAGGTATGAGAGGTCCGCAAGCACAGCGATATAGGGGGAGGTAAGAGAGGTGCACGAAAACACAGCGATATAGGGGACATGATGAGATGTGCATGAAAACGCAATGATATTAGGGAAGGTATGAGAGGTGCACAAAAACACAGCGATATAGGAGAAGTTATGAGAGGTGAGTGAAAAAACAGCGATATAGGAGGAGGTATGAAAGGTGCACGAAAACACAGCGATATAGGGGAAGGTATGGGAGGTGCTCGAAAACAGGGCGATATAGGGGAAGGTATGAGATGAGTGCGAAGACACAGCAATATAGGGGATGCTATGGGAGGTACGCGAAAACACAGTAATATAGGGGAAGACAAGAGGGTGCGTGAAAGCAGGACAGTATAGTGGAAGCTATGAGAGGTGCGCAAAAACACGGTGATATAGGGGAAGCAATGAGAGGTGAGCAATAACACAGCGATAAAGGTGAATATATGGGATGTGCGCAAAAACACAGCGATATAGGAGAATGAATGGGAGGTGCGCGAAAACAGGGCGATATAGGTGAAGGTATGAGAGGTATGCGAAGGCACAGCAATATAGGGGATTCTATTGGAGGTGCGCGAGGGGACGTTATAAGATGTGCATGAAAACACGGCAATATAGGGGAAGGTATAAGAGCTGCACAAAAATACAGTGATATAGGAGAAGTTATGAGAGGTGCGTGAAAACACAGCGATATAAGGGAAGGTATGAGAGGTGCACGAAAACACAGCGATATTTTTGGAAGGTATGGGAGGTGCGCGAAAACAGGGCGATATAGGGGAAGTTATGAGATGTGTGCGAAGGCACAGCGATATAGGGGATGCTATGAGAGGTTCGCGAAAACACCGTGATATAGGGGAAGACATGAGAGGTGCGCAAAAACAGGGCAATATAGTGGAACCTATGGGATGTGCGCGAAACCACGGCGATTTAGGGGAATGTATCAGAGGTGCGAGAAAACACAGCGATATAGGGGACGCTATGGGACATGTGCAAAAAAACAATGATATAGGGGAAGGTATGAGAGGTGTGCGAGAACACGGCGATATAGGGGAAATTGTAAGAGGTGCACGAAAACATGGCAATACAGGAGAATGCATCAGAGGTGCGAGAAAACACAGCGATATAGGGGAATTAATAATACGAGCGAAAACATAGCGATATAGGTGAAGACATGCGAGGTGCGCGAAAACACGGCGATATAGGGTAAGCCATGAGAGGTGAGCAATAACACAGCGATCAAGGTGAAGCTATGGGATGTGCGCGAAAACAGCGATGTAGGTGAAGCTATGGGATGTGCGCCAAAACACAGCGATATAGGTGACGGTATGAGATGTGCATGAGTACACGGCGATATTGGGGAAGCCATGAGAGGTGCCTGAAAACACAGTGACATAGGGGAAGGTATGAGAGGTGTGCAAAAACACAGCGATATAGGAGAAGTTAAGAGAGATGCATGACAACACAGTGATATAGGGGAAGGTATGAGAGGTTCACGAAGGCACAGCGAGAAAGGGGATGCTATGGGAGGTGCGCAAAAACACAGCGATATAGAAGACGGTATGAGATGTGCATAAAAACATGGCGATATAGGGGGAGGTATGAGAGGTGCGCGTAAATACGGCGATATAGGGGAAAGTATGAGAGGTGCGTGAAAACTTGGCGTTACAGGGGAATGCATCAGAGGTGCCAGAAAACACAGCTAATTAGTGGAATACATGAGAGGTGCGCGAAAAGAGGGCAATAAAGGGGAAATTATAACAGGTGTGCGAAAACACGGCGATACGGCAAAATGTATCAGATGTGCGAGAAAACACAGCGATATAGGGGAAGTATTGAGAGGATCGAATGCATAGCGATCTAGGTGAAGACATGAGAGGTGCGCGAAAACATGGCGATATAGGGGAAGCTATGAGAGGTGAGCAAAAACACGGCGATACAGGGGAAGGTTTGAGAGGTGCGCAAGGCACAGCGATATAGGGGAAACTATGGGAGGTGCGTGAATACACAGCGATATAGTGGACGTGATGAGATGTGCATGAAAACGCAGTGATATTCGGGAAGGTATGAGAGGTGCACAAAAACACAGCGATATAGGAGAAGTTATGAGACGTGTGCGAAAACACAGCGATATAGGTGATGGTATGAAAGGTGCACGAAAACGCAGTGATATAAGGGAAGGTATAGGAGATGCGCGAAAACAGGGCGATATAGGGGCAGGTATGAGAGGTGCGCGTAAACACGGCGATATAGGGGAAAGTATGAGAGGTGCGCGAAAACTTGGTGTTACAGGGGAATGCATCAGAGGTGCCAGAAAACACAGCGATGTAGTGGAAGACATGAGAGGTGCGCGAAAACAGGGCAATATAGTGGAAGGTATGGGATGTGTGCGAAAACAGGGCGATATAGGGGAAGGTATGAGAGGTGCGCGAAGGCACAGCGATATAGGCGATGCTATGGGAGGTGCGCGAATACACAGCGATATAGGGGACATTATGAGATGTGCATAAAAACACGGCAATATAGGGGAAGTTATGAGAGGTGCGCATAAATACAGCAATACAGGGGAAGTTATGAGAGGTGCGCGAAAACACAGCGATATAGGGGACGGTATGAGATGTGCATGAAGACACGGCGATATCGGGGAAGCCATCAGTGGTGCGAGAAAACACAGTGATATAGGGGACGGTATGAGATGTGCATGAATACATGGCGATATTGGGGATTCCATGAGAGGTGCGCGAAAACACAGCATTATAGGGGAAGGTATGAGAGGTGTGCAAAAACACAGCGATATAGTGGAAGTTACGAGAGGCGCGTGAAAGCACAGTGATATGGGGAATGTATGAGAGGTGCACAAAAACACAGCGATATAGGGGAAGGCATGGGAGGTGTGCAAAAGCAGGGCGATATTGGGGAAGGTATGAGAGGTGCGCGAAAACATCGCAATACAGGGGAATGCATCAGAGGTGCGAGATAACACAGTGATATAGCGGAAGTTATGAGAGCAGCGAAAACACGGCGATATAGGGGAAGACATGAGATGTGCGCGAAAACACAGCGATATAGTGGAAGCTATGAGAGGTGTGCAAAAACACAGCGATAAAGGTGAAGCTATATCAGGGAGCGAATAGACAGCGATATAGGTGAAGGCATGCGAGGTGCGCGAAAACACAGCGATGTAGCGGAAGATATGGGTGGTGCGCGAAAACACAGCGATATAGGGGAATGTATGAAATATGCATGAAACACGGCGATATCGGGGATGCATTGAGAGATGCGCAAAAACACGGCTATATAGGGAAAAGTATGAGAGGTGCGCAAAAACACGGCGATACAGGGGAATGCATCAGAGGTGCAAGAAAACACAGCGATATAGGGGACGTTATGAGAGGATCGAAAACAGAGCGACATAGGGGAAGGCATGAGAGGTGCGCGAAAACGAGGCAATATAGTGAAAGCTATGGGATGTGTGCGAAAACAGGGCGATATAGGGGAAGGTATGAGAGGTGCGCGAAAAGACAGCGATATAGGGGAAGGTATGAGAGGTGCACGAAAACACAGCGATATCGGGGAAGGTATGGGAGCTGCGCGAAAACAGCGCAATATAGGGGAAGGTATGAGATGTGCACTAAAACACAGCGATACAGGGGAAGGAATGGGAGGTGTGTGAAAACAGGGCGATACAGGGGAAGGTATGAGAGGTGTGCGAGAATACAGCGATGTAGGGGAAATTATGAAAGGTGCGTGACAACACGGCGATACAGGGGAATGTATCAGAGCTGTGAGAAAACACAGCGATATAATGGAAGTAATGACAGGAGCGAAAACATAGCGATATAGGTGAAGACATGAGAGGTGCGCGAAAACACAGTGAAATAGGGGAAGACATGAGAGGTGCGCAAAAACAGGGCAATATAGTGGAAGCTATGGGATGTGCGTGACAACACGGAGATACAGGTGAATGCATCAGAGGTGCGAGATAACACAGCAATATAGGGGACGCTATGGGACTTGCACGAAAACACAGTGATTTAGGGGAAGGTATGAGAGGTCTGCGAGAACACGGCGATATGGGGAAATTATAAGAGGTGCATGAAAACACAGCGATATAGGGGACAGTATGAGACGAGCGCGAATACACGGCGATATTGGGGAAGCCATGAGAGGTGTGTGAAAACACAGCGATATAGGGGAAGGAATCGGAGGTGCGCGAAAACTGTGCGATATAGGGGAAGGTATGAGATGTGCATGAATACACGGCGATATTGGGGAAGCCATGAGAGGTGCCTGAAAACACAGCGATATAGGGGAAGGTATGAGAGGTGTGTAAAAACACAGCGATATAGGAGAAGTTAAGAGAGGTGCATGAAAACACAACAATATAGGGGAAGGTATGAGAAGAGCACAAAAACACAGCGATATCGGGGAAGGTATGCGAGGTGCACAAAAACACAGCGATATAGGAGAAGTTATGAGAGGTGTGTGAAAACACAGCGATACAGGTGGAGGTATGAGAGGTGCATGAAAATGGGGCGATATAGGGGAAGGTATGAGAGGTGCGCGAAGGCACAGCAATATAAGGGATGCTATGGGATGTGCGCGAATACACAGCGATATAGGGGACGTTATGAGATGTGCATGAAAACACGGCAATATAGGGGAAGGTATAAGAGCTGCACAAAAATACAGTGATATAGGAGAAGTTATGAGAGGTGCGTGAAAACACAGCGATATAAGGGAAGGTATGAGAGGTGCACGAAAACACAGCGATACAGGGGAAGGTATGAGAGGTGTGCAAAAACACAGCGATATAGGGGAAGGTATGAGAGGTGCACGAAGGCACAGTGATATAGGGGATGCTGTGGGAGGTGCGCGAATACACAGCAATATAGGGGACGTTATGAGATGTGCATGAAAACACGGCAATATGGGGGAAGGTATGAGAGGTGCGCAAAAATGCTGCGATACAGGAGAAGTTATGAGAGGTGCATGAAAACACAGCGATATAGGGGAAGGCATGGGAGGTGCACTAAAACACAGCGATATAGGGGAATGTATGGGAGGTGCGCGAAAACAGGGCGAGATAAGGGAAGGTATGAGAGGTGCGCGAAGGCACAGCGATAAAGAGGATGCTCTGTGAGGTGCGCGAAAGCACTGTGATATAGGGGAAGACATGAGAGGTGCGCAAAAACAGGGCAATATAGTGGAAGCAATGGGATGTGTGCGAAAACATGGCGATATAGGGAACGGCATAAGAGGTGCCCGAAAACACAGTGATATAGGGGACGCTATGGGACGTGCGCGAAAATACAGTGATATACGGGAAGGTATGAGAGGTGTGCGAGAACACGGCGATACAGGGGAATGTATCAGAGGTGCGAGAAAACACAGTGATATAAGGGAAGTCATGAGAGGAGCGAAAACATAGCGATATAGGTGAAGGCATGAGAGGTGCCCGAAAACACGGCGATAAAGGCAAAGCTATTGGATTTGCGCGAAAACAGGGCAATATAGGGGAAGGTATGAGATGTGCGCGAAGGCACAGCGATATAGCAGATTCTATGGGAGGTGCGCTAATACACAGCGATATAGAGGACGTTATGAAATGTGCATGAAAACATGGCGATATAGGGGAAGGTTTGAGAGATGCGCAAAAATGCAGCGATATAGGAGAAGTTATTAGAGGTGCGTGAAAACACAGCGATATAGGGGAAGGAATGGGAGCTGCGTGTAAACAGGGCGATATAGGAGAAGGTATGAGAGGAGCGCTAAGGCACATCGATATAGGGGATGCTATGGGAGGTGCGTGAAAACACAGTAACATAGAGGAAGACATGAGAGGTGCATGAAAACAGGGCAATATAGTGAAAGCTATGGGATGTGCGCAAAAACATGGCGATACAGTGACAGTATGAGAGGTGCCCGAAAACACAGCGATATAGGGGACGCTATGGGATGTGCGCGAAAACATGGCGATACAAGGGAATGTATCAGAGGTGCGAGAAAACACAGCGATATAAGGGAAGTAATGAGAGGAGCGAAAACATAGCGATATAGGTGAAGGCATGAGAGGTCCGCGCAAACACGGCGATATAGGGGAAGCTATGAGAGGTGAGCAATAACACAGCGATAAAGGTGAAGCTATGGTATGTGCGCCAAAACACAGCGATATAGGGGACGGTATGAGATTGCGCGAAAACATGGCGATATAGGGGAAGCCATGAGAGGTGCGTGAAAACATAGCGTATCGGGGAAGGTATCAGAGGTGTGCAAAAACACAGCAATATAGGAGAAGTTGTGAGAGGTGCCCGAAAACACAGCGATATAGGGGACGCTATGGGACGTGCGCGAAAACACAGTGATATAGCAGAATGTATGAGAGGTGTGCGAGAACACAGCGATATAGGGGAAATTATGAGAGGTGCGCGAAAACACGGCGATACAGGGGAATGTGTCAGAGTTGCGAGATAACTCAGCGGTATAAGGGAAGTAATGAGAGGAGCAAAAAGATAGCGATATAGGTGAAGACATGAGAGGTACGTGAAAACACGGCGATATAGTGGAAGCTATGAGAGGTGAGCAATAACACAGCGATAAAGGTGAAGCTATGGTATGTGCGCCAAAACACAGCGATATAGGGGACGGTATGAGATTGCGCGAAAACATGGCGATATAGGGGAAGCCATGAGAGGTGCGTGAAAACACAGCGTATAGGGGAAGGTAGCAGAGGTGTGCAAAAACACAGCAATAGAGGAGAAGTTGTGAGAGGTGCCCGAAAACACAGCGATATAGGGGACGCTATGGGACATGCGCGAAAACACAGTGATATAGCGGAATGTATGAGAGGTGTGCGAGAACACAGCGATATAGGGGAAATTATGAGAGGTGCGCGAAAATACGGCGATATAGGGGAACGTATGGGAGCTGCGTGTAAACAGGGCGATATAGGGGAAGGTATGAGAGGAGCGCTAAGGCACATCGATATAGGGGATGCTATGGGAGGTGCATGAAAACACAGTAACATAGAGGAAGACATGAGAGGTGCATGAAAACAGGGCAATATAGTGAAAGCTATGGGATGTGCGCGAAAACATGGCGATACAGGGACAGTATGAGAGGTGTCCGAAAACACAGCGATATAGGGGACGCTATGGGACGTGCGCGAAAACACAGCGATATAGGGGAAATTATGAGAGGTGTGCGAGAACATGGCGATATAGGGTAAATTATGAGAGGTGCGCGAAAACATGGCGATACAGGGACAGTATGAGAGGTGCCCGAAAACACAGCGATATAGGGGACGCTATGGGACGTGCACGAAAACACAGCGATATAGGGGACGCTATGGGAGGTGAGCAATAACACAGCGATAAAGGTGATGATATGGGATGTGCGCGAAAAGACAACGATATAGGGGAAGGTATGAGAGGTGAGCGAAAACGCAGCGATGTAGGTGAAGCTATGGGATGAGCGCAAAAACACGGCGTTACGGTGGAATGCCACAGAGGTGCAAGAAATCACAGCGATATACGGGAAGTTATGAGAGAAGCGAAAACACGGCGATATAGGGGAAGGTATGAGAGGTGCGCAAAAACACAGCGATATAGGGGAAGTTATGAAAGTTGCGTGAAAACACAGTGATATAGGGAAAGGTATGAGAGCTGTGCGAAAACAGGATGATACAGGGGAATTTATGAGAGGTGCGTGAAAACGCAGCGATATAGGGAAAGATATGAGAGCTACACGAAAACAGGGTGATATAGGGGAAGTTATGAGAGGTGCGTGAAAACACATCGATATAGGGGAAGGTATGTGAGGTACGCAAAAGCAGGGCGTTATAGGGGATTGTATGAGAGGTGAACGAAGGAACAGCGATATAGGGGATGCTAAGAGATGTGCGCGAAAACACAGTGATATAGGGGAAGCTATGAGAGGTGCACGAAAACACAGCAAAATAGCGGAAAGTATGAGAGGTGCGCGAAAACTTGTCGATTCATATAAATGCATCAGAGGTACGAGAAAACACAGCGATGTAGGGGAAGTTATGAGAGGTGTGCAAAAACACAGCGATATAGGGGAAGGTATGAGAGGTGCATGAAAACACAGCGATATCGGAGAAGGTATGGGAGGTGCACGAAAACAGGGCAATATAGGGGACGTTGTGAGACGTGCATGAAAACACAGCAATATAGGGGAAGATATGAGAGGAGCGCAAAAATACAGCGATATAGGGGAAGTTATGAAAGGTGCGTGAAAACACAGTGATATAAGGAAAGGTATGAGAGCTGTGCGAAAACAGGGTGATACAGGGGAAGTTATGAGAGGTGCGTGAAAACACAGCGATATAGGGAAAGGTATGAGAGCTGCACGAAAACAGGGTGATATAGGGGATTGTATGAGAGGTGAACGAAGGAACAGCGATATAGGGGATGCTAAGGGAGGTGCGCGAAAACACAGTGATATTGGGGACGGTATGAGATGTGCATGAAAACACGGCTGTATAGGGGAAGCTATGAGAGGTGCACGAAAACACAGCGAAATGGGGGAAAGTATGAGAGGTGCGCGAAAACTTGTCGATTCATATAAATGCATCAGAGGTACGAGAAAACACAGCGATGTAGGGGAAGTTATGAGAGGTGTGCAAAAACACAGCGATATAGGGGAAGGTATGAGAGATGCATCAAAACGCAGCGATATCGGGGAAGATATGGGAGGTGCGCGAAAAGAGGGCGATATAGGGGACGTTATGAGAAGTGCATGAAAACACTGCAAGAAAGGGGAAATTATGAGAGGTGCGCGAAAATACAGCGATATAGGGGAATGTATGGGAGCTGCGTGTAAACAGGGCGATATAGGGGAAGGTATGAGAGGAGCGCTAAGGCACATCGATATAGGGGATGCTATGGGAGGTGCATGAAAACACAGTAACATAGAGGAAGACATGAGAGGTGCATGAAAACAGGGCAATATAGTGAAAGCTATGGGATGTGCGCGAAAACATGGCGATACAGGGACAGTATGAGAGGTGCCCGAAAACACAGCGATATAGGGGACGCTATGGGACGTGCACGAAAACACAGCGATATAGGGGACGCTATGGGAGGTGAGCAATAACACAGCGATGAAGGTGAAGATATGGGATGTGCGCGAAAAGACAACGATATAGGGGAAGGTATGAGAGGTGAGCGAAAACGCAGCGATGTAGGTGAAGCTATGGGATGAGCGCAAAAACACGGCGTTACACTGCAATATAGGGGAAATTATGAGAGGTGTGCAAAAATACAGCGATATAGGAGAAGTTATGAGAGGTGCGCGAAAACAGGGCGATATCGGGGAAGGTATGAGAGGTGCACGAAGGCACAGTGATATAGGGGAAGGTATGAGAGGTGCATTAAAACACAGCGATATCGGGGAAGGTATGGGAGGTGCGTGAAAACAGGGCGATATAGGGGACGTTATGAGAAGTGCATGAAAACACAGCGATGTAGCGGAAGGTATCAGAGGTGTGCAAAAGCACAGAGATATAGGGGAAGGTATGAGAGGTACGCAAAAACACAGCCATATAGGGGAAGGTATGAGAGGTGCATGAAAACACAGCAATATCGGGGAAGGTATGGGAGGTGCCCGAAAACAGGGCGATATAGGGGAAGGTATGAGAGGTGCGCTAAGGCACAGTGATATAGAGGAAGGTATGAGAGGTGCATGAAAACACAGCGATATCGGAGAAGGTATGGGGGATGCGCGAAAACAGGGTGATATAGGGGACGTTGTGAGATGTGCATGAAAACACGGCAATATAGGGGAAGATATGAGAGGAGCGCAAAAATACAGCGATATAGGAGAAGTTATGAGAGGTGCGTGAAAACAGAGCAATTAGGGGAAGACATGAGAGGTGCGCGAAAATACGGCGATAAAGGGGAAGCTATGAGAGGTGAGCAATAAAACAGCGATAAAGGTGAAGCTATGGGATGTGCACAAAAAGACAGCAATATAGGGGAATGTATGAAATGTGCATGAATACACGGCTATATAGAGGAAGCTATGAGAGGTGCACGAAAACACGGCAAAATAGGGGAAAGTATGAGAGGTGCGCGAAAACTTGTCGATTCATATAAATGCATCAGAGGTGCGAGAAAACACAGCGATGTAGGGGAAGTTATGAGAGGTGTGCAAAAACACAGCGATATAGGGGAATGTATGAGAGGTGCGCAAAAACACAGCGATGTAGGGGAAAGTATGAGAGATGCATGAAAACACAGCGATATCGGGGATGGTATGGGAGGTGCGCGAAAAGAGGGCGATATAGGGAACGTTATGAGAAATGCATGAAAACACGGCAATATAGGGGAAATTATGAGAGGTGCGCGAAAACAGGGCGATATCGTGGAAGGTATGAGAGGTGCACGAAGGCACAGTGATATAGGGGAAGGTATGAGAGGTGAACGAAGGAACAGCGATATAGGGGATTCTAAGGGAGGTGCGCGAAAACACAGTGATATTGGGGACGGTATGAGATGTGCATGAAAACACGGCGAAATAGGGGAAAGTATGAGAGGTGCGCGAAAAGTTGGCGATACATGGGAATGCATCAGAGGGGCGAGAAAACACAGCGATGTAGGGAAGTTATGAGAGGAGCTAAAACACAGCGATATAGGGGAAGCCATGAGAGGTGCGCAAAAACACAGCGATGTAGCCGAA
This sequence comes from Mobula birostris, assembly GCF_030028105.1. Taxonomy (NCBI): domain Eukaryota; kingdom Metazoa; phylum Chordata; class Chondrichthyes; order Myliobatiformes; family Myliobatidae; genus Mobula; species Mobula birostris. Next base: position 34,533 of record NW_027274217.1, on the reverse strand, counting down.
GGTATGAGAGGTGAGCAAAAACACAGAGATATAGGGGAATGTATGAGAGGTGCGCAAAAACACAGCCATATAGGGGAAGGTATGAGAGGTGCATGAAAACACAGCGATATCGGGGAAGGTATGGGAGGTGCGCGAAAAGAGGGCGATATAGAGGAAGGTATGAGAGGTGCGCGAAGGCACAGTGATATAGGGGAAAGTATGAGAGGTGCATGAAAACACAGCGATATCGGGGAAGGTATGGGAGGTGCGCGAAAACAGGGCGATATAGAGGACGTTATGAGATGTGCATGAAAGCACGGCAATATAGGGGAAGATATGAGAGGAGCGCAAAAATACAGCGATATAGGAGAAGTTATGAGAGGTGCGTGAAAACAGAGCAATTAGGGGAAGACATGAGAGGTGCGCGAAAATACGGCGATAAAGGGGAAGCTATGAGAGGTGAGCAATAAAACAGCGATAAAGGTGAAGCTATGGGATGTGCACAAAAAGACAGCAATATAGGGGAATGTATGAAATGTGCATGAATACACGGCTATATAGAGGAAGCTATGAGAGGTGCACGAAAACACGGCAAAATAGGGGAAAGTATGAGAGGTGCGCGAAAACACGTTGATACAGGGAACTGTATCAGAAGTGCGAGAACACAGAGCGATATAGGGGAAGTAATGAGAGTTGCGCGAAAACACAACGATATAGGGGAAGGTATGAGAGGTGCGCAAAAATGCAGCCATGTAGGCGAAGCCATGGGAGGTGCACGGGAAACAGGGCGATATAGGGGAACGTATGAGAGGTGTGCGAAGGCGCAGCGATATAGGGGATGCTATGGCAGTTGCGCGAATACAAAGCGATATATGGGACATTAAGAGATGTGCATGAAAATGCGGTGATATTGGGGAAGCCATGAGAGGTGAGCAAAAATACGGCGATATAGGAGAAATTATGAGAGGTGTGTGAAAACACAGCGATATAGGGGGAGGTATGAGAGGTACACGAAAACACAGAGATACAGGGGAAGGTATGGAAGGTGCGCGAAAACAGGGCGATATAGGGGAAGGTATGAGATGTGCGCAAAGCCACAGCAATATAAGGGATGCTATGGGAAGTGCGCGAATACACAGCGATATAAGGGACGCTATGATATGTGCTTGAAAAGACGGCAATATAGGGGAAGGTATAAGAGCTGCGCAAAAATACAGTGATATAGGAGAAGTTATGAGAGGTGCGTGAAAACACAGCGAGATAAGGGAAGGTATGAGAGGTGCACGAAAACACAGCGATATTGGGGAAGGTATGGGAGGTGCGCGAAAACAGGGCGATATAGGGGAAGTTATGAGAGGTGTGCGAAGGCAAAGTGATATAGGGGATGCTATGAGAGGTGCGCGAAAACACCGTGATATAGGGGAAGACATGAGAGGTGCGCAAAAACAGGGCAATATACTGGAACCTATGGGATGTGCGCGAAACCACGACGATACAGGGGAATGTATCAGAGGGGCGAGAAAACACAGCGATATAGGGGATGCTATGGGACATGTGCAAAAAAACAGTGATATAGGGGAAGATATGAGAGGTGTGCGAGAACAGGGCGATATAGGTGAAATTATGAGAGGTGCGCGAAAACACGTTGATACAGGGAACTGTATCAGAAGTGCGAGAACACAGAGTAATATAGGGGAAGTAATGAGAGGTGCAGAAACACAGCGATATATTGTGAAGACATGAGAGTTCGCGAAAACACGGCGATATAGGGGAAGCTATGAGAGGTAAGCAATAACACAGTGATAAGGGTGAAGTTATGGGATGTGCGCATAAACAGGGCGATATAGGGGAAGGTATGAGAGGTGCACAAAAACACAGCGATGTAGGCGAAGCCATGGGAGGAGCGTGGTAAACAGGGCAATATAGGGGAAGATATGAGTGGTGCGCGAAGGCACAGCGATATAGGGGATGCTATTGCAGGTGCACGAATACACAGCGATATATGGGACGTTAAGAGATGTGCATGAAAACACGGCGATATTGGGGAAGGCATGAGAGGTGCGCAAAAATACGGCGATAAGGAGAAATTATGAGAGGTGCATGAAAACACAGCGATATAGGGGGAGGTATGGCAGGTGCGCGAAAACAGGGCGATATAGGGGAAGGTATGAGAGGTGCGCGAAAGCACAGCAATATAAGGAATGCTATGGGAGGTGCGCGAATACACAGCGATATAGTGGATGTTATGAGATGTGCATGAAAACACAGCGATATTGGGGAAGCCATGAGAGGTGTGCAAAAATACAGCGATATAGGGGACGGTATGGGAGGTGTGCGAAAACAGGGCGATATAGGGGAAGGTATGAGATGTGCGCAAAGGCACAGTAATATAAGCGATGTTATGGGAGGTGCGCGAATACACAGCGATATAGGGGACGTTATGAGATGTGCATGAAAACATGGCAATATAGGGGAAGGTATAAGAACTGCGCAAAAATACAGCGATATAGGAGAATTTATGAGAGGTGCGTGAAAACATAACGATATGAGGGAAGGTATGAGAGGTGCACGAAAACACAGCGATATTGGGGAAGGTATGGGAGGTGCGCGAAAACAGGGCGATATAGGGGAAGTAATGAGAGTTGCGCGAAGGCACAGCGATAGAGGGGAAGACATGAGAGCTGCGCAGAAACAGGGCAATATAGTGGAACCTGTGGGATGTGCACGAAACCACGGCGATACAGGGGAATGTATCAGAGGTGCCAGAAAACACAGCGGTATAGGGGACGCTATGGGACATGCGCAAAACAACAGTGATATAAGGGAAGGTATGAGAGGTGTGCGAGAACACGACGATATAGGGGAAATTGTAAGAGTTACGCGAAAACATGGCAATACAGGAGAATGCATCAGAGGTGCAAGAAAACACAGCGATATAGGGGAAGTAATGATAGGAGCGAAAACATAGCGATATAGGTGAAGACATGCGAGGTGCATGAAAACACGGCGATATAGGGTAAGCTATGAGAGGTGAGCAATAACACAGCGATCAAGGTGAAGCAAAGGGATGTGCGCGAAAACAGCGATGTAGGCGAAGTTATGGGAGGTGCGCGAAAGCACAGCGATATAGGGGAAGGTATGAGATGTGCGCAAAAATACATCGATATAGGGGATGGTATGAGAGCTGCGTGAAAACATAGTGATATAGGTGAAGGTATGAGAGGAGCGCGAAAACAAGGCGATGTAGGGGAAGTTATGAGTGGTGTGTGAAAACCCAGCGACATTGGGGACGTTATGAGATGTGCATGAAAACACGGAGATATTGGGGAAGGTATGAGCGGTGTGCAAAAACACAGCGATATACGAGAATGTATGAGAGGTGCACGAAAACGCAGTGATATAAGGGAAGGTATAGGAGGTGCACGAATACAGGGCGATATAGGGGAAGGTATGAGAGGTGCACGAAGGCACAGCGATATAGGAGACGGTACGAGATGTGCATAAAAACATGGCTATATAGGGGGAGGTATGAGAGGTGCGCGTAAACACGGCGATATAGGGGAAAGTATGAGAGGTGCGCGAAAACTTGGCGTTACAGGGGAAAGCATCAGAGGTGCCAGAAAACACAGCGATGTAGTGGAAGCCATGAGAGGTGCACGAAAACAGGGCAATATAGTGGAAGGTATGGGATGTGCACGAAAACAGGGCGATATAAGGGAAGGTATGAGAAGTGCGCGAGAGCACGGCGATATAGGGGAAATAATGAGAGGTGTGCGAAAACTCAGCGATACGGGAGAATGTATCAATTGTGCGAGAAAACACAGCGATATAGGGGATGTATTGAGAGGAGCGAAAACATAGCGATCTAGGTGAAGACGTGAGAGGTGTGCAAAAACTCGGCGATACAGGGGAAGCTATGAGAGGTGAGCAATAACACAGCGATAAAGCTGAATCTATGGGATGTGCGCGAAAAGACAGCGATATAGGGGAAGCTATGAGAGCTGCACAAGGCACAGCAATATAGGGGATGATATGGGAGGTGCGCGAATACACAGCGATATAGGGGACGTGATGAGATGTGCATGAAAACTCAGCGATATTAGGGAAGGTATTAGAGATGCACAAAAACTCAGTGATATAGGAGAAGTTATGAGAGGTGTGTGAAAACACAGCGATATAGGGGAAGGAATCGGAGGTGCGCGAAAACTGTGCGATATAGGGGAAGGTATGAGATGTGCATGAATACACGGCGATATTGGGGAAGCCATGAGAGGTGCCTGAAAACACAGCGATATATGGGAAGGTATGAGAGGAGTGTAAAAACACAGCGATATAGGAGAAGTTAAGAGAGGTGCATGAAAACACAACAATATAGGGGAAGGTATGAGAAGAGCACAAAAACACAGCGATATCGGGGAAGGTATGCGAGGTGCGCGAAAACAGGGCGATATATGGGAATGCATGAGAGGTGCGCAAAGGAACAGTGATATAGGGGATGGTATGGGAGGTGCGCAAATACAGAGGTATATAGGGGACGTTATGAGATGTGCATGAAAACACATCAATATCAGGAAAGGTCTGAGATGTGCGCAAAAATACATCGATATAGGGGAAGGTATGAGAGGTGCACGAAAACAGCGACGTAGGCAAAGCTATGGGAGGTGCGCGAAAGCACAGCAATATAGGGGAAGTTATGAGATGTGCATGAATACATAGCGGTAGTCGGGAAGCCATGAGAGGTGTGCGAAAACACAGCGATATAGGGGAAGGTATGAGAGCTGCGTGAAAACACAGTGATATAGGGGAAGGTCTGAGAGGAGCGCGAAAACAGGGCGATAGAGGGAGGTTATGAGAGGTGCGTGAAAACACGGTGATATTGGGGAAGGTATGAGAGGTGTGCAAAAACACAGTGGTCTACGGAAATGCATGAGAGGTGCACGAAAACAGCGATATAGGTGAAGGAATGGGAGATGCGCGAAAACAGGGCGATATTTGTGAAGGTATGAGAGGTGCGCGAAAGCACAGTGATATAAGGGAAGCTATGGGAGGTGCGCGAATATACAGCGATATAGAGGACGTTATGAGATGTGCATGACAACACGGCGATATAGGGGAAGCTATGAGAGGTGAGCAATAACACAGCGATAAAGGTGAATCTATGGGATGTGCGCGAAAAGACAGCGATATAGGGGAAGGTATGAGAGGTCCGCAAGCACAGCGATATAGGGGGAGGTAAGAGAGGTGCACGAAAACACAGCGATATAGGGGACATGATGAGATGTGCATGAAAACGCAATGATATTAGGGAAGGTATGAGAGGTGCACAAAAACACAGCGATATAGGAGAAGTTATGAGAGGTGAGTGAAAAAACAGCGATATAGGAGGAGGTATGAAAGGTGCACGAAAACACAGCGATATAGGGGAAGGTATGGGAGGTGCTCGAAAACAGGGCGATATAGGGGAAGGTATGAGATGAGTGCGAAGACACAGCAATATAGGGGATGCTATGGGAGGTACGCGAAAACACAGTAATATAGGGGAAGACAAGAGGGTGCGTGAAAGCAGGACAGTATAGTGGAAGCTATGAGAGGTGCGCAAAAACACGGTGATATAGGGGAAGCAATGAGAGGTGAGCAATAACACAGCGATAAAGGTGAATATATGGGATGTGCGCAAAAACACAGCGATATAGGAGAATGAATGGGAGGTGCGCGAAAACAGGGCGATATAGGTGAAGGTATGAGAGGTATGCGAAGGCACAGCAATATAGGGGATTCTATTGGAGGTGCGCGAGGGGACGTTATAAGATGTGCATGAAAACACGGCAATATAGGGGAAGGTATAAGAGCTGCACAAAAATACAGTGATATAGGAGAAGTTATGAGAGGTGCGTGAAAACACAGCGATATAAGGGAAGGTATGAGAGGTGCACGAAAACACAGCGATATTTTTGGAAGGTATGGGAGGTGCGCGAAAACAGGGCGATATAGGGGAAGTTATGAGATGTGTGCGAAGGCACAGCGATATAGGGGATGCTATGAGAGGTTCGCGAAAACACCGTGATATAGGGGAAGACATGAGAGGTGCGCAAAAACAGGGCAATATAGTGGAACCTATGGGATGTGCGCGAAACCACGGCGATTTAGGGGAATGTATCAGAGGTGCGAGAAAACACAGCGATATAGGGGACGCTATGGGACATGTGCAAAAAAACAATGATATAGGGGAAGGTATGAGAGGTGTGCGAGAACACGGCGATATAGGGGAAATTGTAAGAGGTGCACGAAAACATGGCAATACAGGAGAATGCATCAGAGGTGCGAGAAAACACAGCGATATAGGGGAATTAATAATACGAGCGAAAACATAGCGATATAGGTGAAGACATGCGAGGTGCGCGAAAACACGGCGATATAGGGTAAGCCATGAGAGGTGAGCAATAACACAGCGATCAAGGTGAAGCTATGGGATGTGCGCGAAAACAGCGATGTAGGTGAAGCTATGGGATGTGCGCCAAAACACAGCGATATAGGTGACGGTATGAGATGTGCATGAGTACACGGCGATATTGGGGAAGCCATGAGAGGTGCCTGAAAACACAGTGACATAGGGGAAGGTATGAGAGGTGTGCAAAAACACAGCGATATAGGAGAAGTTAAGAGAGATGCATGACAACACAGTGATATAGGGGAAGGTATGAGAGGTTCACGAAGGCACAGCGAGAAAGGGGATGCTATGGGAGGTGCGCAAAAACACAGCGATATAGAAGACGGTATGAGATGTGCATAAAAACATGGCGATATAGGGGGAGGTATGAGAGGTGCGCGTAAATACGGCGATATAGGGGAAAGTATGAGAGGTGCGTGAAAACTTGGCGTTACAGGGGAATGCATCAGAGGTGCCAGAAAACACAGCTAATTAGTGGAATACATGAGAGGTGCGCGAAAAGAGGGCAATAAAGGGGAAATTATAACAGGTGTGCGAAAACACGGCGATACGGCAAAATGTATCAGATGTGCGAGAAAACACAGCGATATAGGGGAAGTATTGAGAGGATCGAATGCATAGCGATCTAGGTGAAGACATGAGAGGTGCGCGAAAACATGGCGATATAGGGGAAGCTATGAGAGGTGAGCAAAAACACGGCGATACAGGGGAAGGTTTGAGAGGTGCGCAAGGCACAGCGATATAGGGGAAACTATGGGAGGTGCGTGAATACACAGCGATATAGTGGACGTGATGAGATGTGCATGAAAACGCAGTGATATTCGGGAAGGTATGAGAGGTGCACAAAAACACAGCGATATAGGAGAAGTTATGAGACGTGTGCGAAAACACAGCGATATAGGTGATGGTATGAAAGGTGCACGAAAACGCAGTGATATAAGGGAAGGTATAGGAGATGCGCGAAAACAGGGCGATATAGGGGCAGGTATGAGAGGTGCGCGTAAACACGGCGATATAGGGGAAAGTATGAGAGGTGCGCGAAAACTTGGTGTTACAGGGGAATGCATCAGAGGTGCCAGAAAACACAGCGATGTAGTGGAAGACATGAGAGGTGCGCGAAAACAGGGCAATATAGTGGAAGGTATGGGATGTGTGCGAAAACAGGGCGATATAGGGGAAGGTATGAGAGGTGCGCGAAGGCACAGCGATATAGGCGATGCTATGGGAGGTGCGCGAATACACAGCGATATAGGGGACATTATGAGATGTGCATAAAAACACGGCAATATAGGGGAAGTTATGAGAGGTGCGCATAAATACAGCAATACAGGGGAAGTTATGAGAGGTGCGCGAAAACACAGCGATATAGGGGACGGTATGAGATGTGCATGAAGACACGGCGATATCGGGGAAGCCATCAGTGGTGCGAGAAAACACAGTGATATAGGGGACGGTATGAGATGTGCATGAATACATGGCGATATTGGGGATTCCATGAGAGGTGCGCGAAAACACAGCATTATAGGGGAAGGTATGAGAGGTGTGCAAAAACACAGCGATATAGTGGAAGTTACGAGAGGCGCGTGAAAGCACAGTGATATGGGGAATGTATGAGAGGTGCACAAAAACACAGCGATATAGGGGAAGGCATGGGAGGTGTGCAAAAGCAGGGCGATATTGGGGAAGGTATGAGAGGTGCGCGAAAACATCGCAATACAGGGGAATGCATCAGAGGTGCGAGATAACACAGTGATATAGCGGAAGTTATGAGAGCAGCGAAAACACAGCGATATAGGGGAAGACATGAGATGTGCGCGAAAACACAGCGATATAGTGGAAGCTATGAGAGGTGTGCAAAAACACAGCGATAAAGGTGAAGCTATATCAGGGAGCGAATAGACAGCGATATAGGTGAAGGCATGCGAGGTGCGCGAAAACACAGCGATGTAGCGGAAGATATGGGTGGTGCGCGAAAACACAGCGATATAGGGGAATGTATGAAATATGCATGAAACACGGCGATATCGGGGATGCATTGAGAGATGCGCAAAAACACGGCTATATAGGGAAAAGTATGAGAGGTGCGCAAAAACACGGCGATACAGGGGAATGCATCAGAGGTGCAAGAAAACACAGCGATATAGGGGACGTTATGAGAGGATCGAAAACAGAGCGACATAGGAGAAGGCATGAGAGGTGCGCGAAAACGAGGCAATATAGTGAAAGCTATGGGATGTGTGCGAAAACAGGGCGATATAGGGGAAGGTATGAGAGGTGCGCGAAAAGACAGCGATATAGGGGAAGGTATGAGAGGTGCACGAAAACACAGCGATATCGGGGAAGGTATGGGAGCTGCGCGAAAACAGCGCAATATAGGGGAAGGTATGAGATGTGCACTAAAACACAGCGATACAGGGGAAGGAATGGGAGGTGTGTGAAAACAGGGCGATACAGGGGAAGGTATGAGAGGTGTGCGAGAATACAGCGATGTAGGGGAAATTATGAAAGGTGCGTGACAACACGGCGATACAGGGGAATGTATCAGAGCTGTGAGAAAACACAGCGATATAATGGAAGAAATGACAGGAGTGAAAACATAGCGATATAGGTGAAGACATGAGAGGTGCGCGAAAACAGGGCAATATAGTGGAAGCTATGGGATGTGCGTGACAACACGGAGATACAGGGGAATGCATCAGAGGTGCGAGATAACACAGCGATATAGGGGACGCTATGGGACTTGCACGAAAACACAGTGATTTAGGGGAACGTATGAGAGGTCTGCGAGAACACGGCGATATGGGGAAATTATAAGAGGTGCATGAAAACACAGCGATATAGGGGACAGTATGAGACGAGCGCGAATACACGGCGATATTGGGGAAGCCATGAGAGGTGCGTGAAAACACAGCGATATAGGGGAAATTATAGGAGGAGTGCGAAAACTGGGCGATATAGGGGAAGGTATGAGAGGTGCACGAAGGCACAGCGATATAGGAGAAGCAATGGGAGGTGCGCCAAAATACAGTGATATAGGTGACGGTATGAGATGTGCATGAAAACACGGTGTATAGGGGAAGCTATGAGAGGTACGTGAAAACACGGTGATATAGGGGAAAGTATGAGAGGTGCGCGAAAACTTGGCATTACATGGGAATGCATCAGAAGTGTGAGAAAACACAGAGATGTAGTGGAAGACATGAGAGGTGCGCGAAAACAGGGCAATATAGTGGAAGCTATGGAATGTGCGCGAAAACAGGGCGAAGTGGGGAAGGTATGAGAGGTGTGCGAGAACACAGCGATATAGGGTACTCTATGGGAGGTGCACGAATACACAGCAACATAGGGGATGTTAAGAGATGTGCATGAAAACACGGCGATATTGGGCAAGCCATGAGAGGTGCAGAAAAACACAGCGATATAGGAGAAGTTAAGAGAGGTGCGTGAAAACACAGCGATATAGGGGAAGGTATGAGAGGTTCACGAAGGCACAGCGATATAGGGGATGCTATGGGAGGTGTGTGAAAACACAGCGATATAGGAGACGGTATGAGATGTGCATAAAAACATGGCGATATGGGGGGGGTATGAGTGGTGCGCGTAAATACGGCGATATAGGGGAAAGTATGAGAGGTGCGCGAAAACTTGGCGTTACAGGGGAATGCATCAGAGGTGCCAGAAAATACAGCTAATTAGTGGAATACATGAGAGGTGCACGAAAACAGGGCAATATAGGGGAAATTATGACAGGTGTGCGAAAACACGGCGATACCGGAGAATGTATCAGATGTGCGAGAAAACACAGCGGTATAGGGGAAGTATTGAGAGGACGGAATACATAGCGATCTAGGTGAAGACATGAGAGGTGCGCGAAAACATGGCGATACAGGGGAAGCTATGAGAGGTGAGCAATAACACAGCGATAAAGGTGAATCTATGGGATGTGCGCGAAAAGACAGCGATATAGGGGAAGCTATGAGAGGTGCTCAAGGCACAGCGATATAGGGGATGCTATGGGAGGTGCGTGAATACACAGCGATATAGTGGACGTGATGAGATGTGCATGAAAACGCAGTGATATTAGGGAAAGTATGAGAGGTGCACAAAAACACAGCGATATAGGAGAAGTTATGAGAGGTGTGCGAAAACACAGCGATATAGGGGAAGGTATGAAAGGTGCACGAAAGCGCAGTGATATAAGGGAAGGTATAGGAGATGCACGAAACAGGGCGATATAGGGGAACGTATGAGAGGTGCACGAAGGCACAGCGATATAGGGGATGCTATGGGAGGTGCGCAAAAACACCGTTATATAGGGGAAGACATGAGAGGTGCGCAAAAACAGGGCAATATAGTGGAACCTATGGGATGTGCGCGAAGCCACAACGATACAGGGGAATGTATCAGAGGTGCGAGAAAACACAGCGATATAGGGGACGCTATGGGACATGCGCAAAAAAACAGTGATATAGGGGAAGGTATGAGAGGTGCGCGAGAACACAGCGATATAGGGGAAATTGTATGAGGTGCACGAAAACATGGCAATACAGGAGAATGTATCAGAGGTGCGAGAAAACAAAGCGATATAGGGGAAGACATGCGAGGTGCGCGAAAACACGGCGATATAGGGTAAGCTATGAGATGTGAGCGATAACACAGCGATCAAGTTGAAGCTATGGGATGTGCGCGAAAACAGCGATGTAGGCGAAGCTATGGAAGGTGCACGAAAACAGCAATATAGGCGACGGTATGAGATGTGCATGAATACACGGCGATATTGGGGAAGGTATGAGAGGTGTGCAAAAACACAGCGATATAGGAGAAGTTAAGAGAGGTGCGTGAAAACACAGCGATATAGGAGAAGGTATGAGAGGTGCACGAAAACAGCGATATAGGTGAAGGAATGGGAGGTGCGCAAAAACAGGGCGATACTTGGGAAGGTATGAGAGGTGCGCGAAGGCACAGCGATATAAGGGATGCTATGGGAGGTGTGCGAATACACAGCGATATAGGGGACATTATGAGATGTGCATAACAACACGGCGATATAGGGTAAGTTATGAGAGGTGCGCAAAAACACGGCGATATAGGGGAAGTCAAGAGATGTGCGTGAACACACAGCGATATAAGGGAAGGTATGAGAGGTGCGCGAAAACACAGCGATATAAGGGAAGGTATGAGAGGTGCGAGAAAACACAGCGATATAGGGGACGCTATGGGACATGCGCAAAAAAACAGTGATATAGGGGAAGGTATGAGAGGTGCGCGAGAACACAGCGATATAGGGGAAATTGTATGAGGTGCACGAAAACATGGCAATACAGGAGAATGTATCAGAGGTGCGAGAAAACACAGCGATATAGGGGAAGTAATGATAGGAGCGAAAACATAGCGACATAGGTGAAGACATGTGAGGTGCGCGAAAACACGGCGATATAGGGTAAGCTATGAGATGTGAGCAATAACACAGCGATCAAGTTGAAGCTATGGGATGTGCGCGAAAACAGCGATGTAGGCGAAGCTATGGGAGGTGCGCGAAAACACAGCAATATAGGCGACGGTATGAGATGTGCATGAATACACGCGATATTGGGGAAGGTATGAGAGGTGTGCAAAAACACAGCGATATAGGAGAAGATAAGAGAGGTGCGTGAAAACACAGCGATATAGGAGAAGGTATGAGAGGTGCACGAAAACAGCGATATAGGTGAAGGAATGGGAGGTGCGCGAAAACAGGGCGATACTTGGGAAGGTATGAGAGGTGCGCGAAGGCACAGCGATATAAGGGATGCTATGGGAGGTGTGCGAATGCACAGCGATATAGAGGACGTTATGAGATGTGCATAACACACGGCGATATAGGGTAAGTTATGAGAGGTGCACAAAAACACAGCGATATAGGGGAAGTTAAGAGAGGTGCGTGTAAACACAGCGATAAATGGGAAGGTATGAGAGGTGCGCGAAAACACGGCGATATAAGGGAAGGTATGAGAGGTGTGCGAGAATACAGCGATGTAGGGGAAATTATGAGAGGTGCGTGACAACACGGCGATACAGGGGAATGTATCAGAGGTGTGAGAAAACACAGCGATATAATGGAAGTAATGACAGGAGCGAAAACATAGCGATATAGGTGAAGACATGAGAGGTGCATGAAAAGACAGTGATATAGGGGAAGCTATGTGACGTGAGCAAAAACACAGCGATAAAGATGAAGCTATGGGATGTGCGCAAACAGACAGCGATATAGGGGAATGTATGAGAGGTGCGCGAAAACACAGCGACGTGGGCGTAGCTATGGGAGGTGCGCGAAAGCACAGCGATATAAGGGACGGTATGAGATGTGCATGAATACACGGCAATATTGGGGAAGCCATGAGAGATGCGCGAAAACACAGCAATATAGGGGAAGGTATGAGAGGTGCACGAAAACACAACGATAAAAGGGAAGGTATGGGAGGTGCGCGAAAACAGGACGATATAGGGGAAGGTATGAGATGTGCGCGAAGGCACAGCGATATAGGGGATTCTATGGGAGGTGCGCGAATACACAGCAATATGGGGGAAGTTATGAGATGTGATTGAAAACACGGCGATATAGGGGAAGGTATGAGAGGTGCGCAAAAATACAGCGATATAGGAGAAGTTATGAGAGGTGCGTGAAAACACAGCGAAATAGGGGAAGGTATGAGAGGTGCACGAAAACACAGCGATATGGAGGAAGGTATGGGAGGTGTGCGAAAACACAGTGACATCGGGGAAGTTATGAGAGGTGTGCAAGATCATGGCTATATAGGGGAAATTATGAGAGGTCCGCGAAAAAACGGCGATATATGAGAAGTTATGAGAAGTGAGTGAAAACACAGCGATATAGCTGAAGGTATGAGAGGTGCGCGAAAACACAGCGACGTGGGCATAGCTATGGGAGGTGCGCGAAAGCACAGTGATATAAGGGACGATATGAGATGTGCATGAACACACAGCAATATTGGGGAAGCCATGAGAGATGCGCGAAAACACAGCAATATAGGGGAAGGTATGAGAGGTGCGCGAAGGCACAGCAATATAGGGGATGCTATGGCAGGTGCGCGAATACACAGCGATATATGGGACGTTAAGAGATGTGCATTAAAACACGGCGATATTGGGGAAGCCATGAGAGGTGTGCAAAAATATGGCGATATAGGAGAAATTATGAGAGGTGCGTGAAAACACAGCGTTATAGAGGGAGGTATGAGAGGTGCATGAAAACACAGCGATATAGTGGAAGGTATGGAAGGTGCGCGAAAACAGGGCGATATAGGGGAAGGTATGAGAGGTGCGCGAAGTCACAGCAATACAAGGGATGCTATGGGAGGTGCGCGAATACACAGCGATATAGGGGACGTTATGAGATGTGCATGAAAACACGGCAATATAGGGGAAGGTATAAGAACTGCGCAAAAATACAGCGAATTAGGAGAGGTTATGAGAGGTGCGTGAAAACACAGCGATATAAGGGAAGGTATGAGAGGTGCACGAAAACACAGCGATATTGGGGAAGGTATGGGAGGTGCGTGAAAACAGGGCGATATAGGGGAAGTTATGAGATGTGCGCGAATGCACAGCGATATAGGGGATGCTATGAGAGGTGCCTGAAAACACAGCGATATAGGGGAAGGTATGAGAGGTGTGCAAAACACAGCGATATAGGAGAAGTTAAGAGAGGTGCGTGAAAACACAACAATATAGGGGAAGGTATGAGAAGAGCACAAAAACACAGCGATATCGGGGAAGGTATGGGAGGTGCACGAAAACAGGGCAATATATGGGAATGCATGAGAGGTGCGCGAAGGCACAGTGATATAGGGGATGGTATGGGAGGTGCGCAAATGCAGAGGTATATAGGGGACGTTATGAGATTGGCATGAAAACACATCAATATAGGGAAAGGTATGAGATGTGCGCAAAAATACATCGATATAGGGGAAGGTATGAGAGGTGCGTGAAAACAGCGATGTAGGCGAAGCTATGGGAGGTGCGCGAAAGCACAGCGATATAGGGGAAGGTATGAGATGTGCATGAATACACGGCGATAGTCGGGAAGCCATGAGAGGTGTGCGAAAACACAGCGATATAGGGGAAGGTATGAGAGCTGCGTGAAAACACAGTGATATAGGGGAAGGTATGAGAGGAGCGCGAAAACAGGGCGATAGAGGGGAGGTTATGAGAGGTGCGTGAAAACACGGTGATATTGGGGAAGGTATGAGAGGTGTGCAAAAACACAGCGGTATACGGAAATGCATGAGTGGTGCACAAAAACAGCGATATAGGTGAAGGAATGGGAGGTGCGTGAAAACAGGGCGATATTTGGGAAGGTATGAGAGGTGCGCGAAAGCACAGTGATATGGGGAATGTATGAGAGGTGCACAAAAGCACAGCGATATAGGGGACGCTATGGGACATGCGCAAAAAAACAGTGATATAGGGGAAGGTATGAGAGGTATGCGAGAACACAGCGATATAGGGGATATTATAAGAGGTGCGCGAAAACATGGCAATACAGGAGAATGTATCAGAGGTGCGAGAAAACACAGCGATATAGGGGAAGTAATGATAGGAGCGAAAACATAACGATATAGGTGAAGACATGTGAGGTGTGCGAAAACACGGCGATATAGGGTAAGCTATGAGAGGTGAGCAATAACACAGCGATCCAGGTGAAGCTATGGGATGTGCGCAAAAACAGCGATGTAGGCGAAGCTATGGGAGGTGCGTGAAAACACAGCAATATAGGGGACGGTATGAGATGTGCATGAATACACGGCGATATTGGGGAAGACATGAGAGGTGCCTGAAAACACAGCGATATAGGAGAAGTTAAGAGAGGTGCGTGAAAACACAGCAATATAGGGGAACGTAGGAGACGAGCACGAAAATACAGCGATATCGGGGAAGGTATGGGAGGTGCGCGAAAACAGGGCGATGTACGGGAATGCATCAGAGGTGCGCGAAGGCGCAGCGATATAGGAGAAGGTATGAGAGGTGCACGAAAACAGCGATATAGGTGAAGGAATGGGAGGTGCGCGAAAACAGGGCGATATTTGGGAAGGTATGAGAGGTGCGCGAAGGCACAGCGATATAAGGGATGCTATGGGTGGTGCGCGAATACACAGCGATATAGAGGACGTTATGAGATGTGCATAACAACACGGCGATATAGGGTAAGTTATGAGAGGTGCGTGAAAACACAGCGATATAGGGGACGGTATGAGATGTGCATGAATACACGGCGATATCGGGGAAGCCATCAGTGGTGCGAGAAAACACAGTGATATAGGGGACGGTATGCGATGTGCATGAATACATGGCGATATTGGGGATTCCATGAGAGCCGCGCAAAAACACAGCATTATAGGGTAAGGTATGAGAGGTGTTCAAAAACACAGCGATATAGTGGAAGTTATGAGAGGTGATATGGGGAATGTATGAGAGGTGCACAAAAGCACAGCGATATAGGGGAAGGTATGGGAGGTGCGCGAAAACAGGGCGATATTGGGGAAGGTATGAGAGGTGCGCGAAAACATCGCAATACAGGGGAATGCATCAGAGGTGCAAGAAAACACAGTGATATAGGGGAAGTTATGAGAGCAGCGAAAACACAGCGATATAGGGGAAGGTATGAGAGGTGAGCAAAAACACAGCGAGAAAGGTGAAGCTATATCAGGGTGTGAAAAGACAGCGATATAGGTGAAGGCATGAGAGGTGCGCGAAAACACAGCGATGTAGCGGAAGCTATGGGAGCTGCGCGAAAACACAGCAATATAGGGGAATGTATTAAATATAGGGGAAGGTATGGGAGGTGCGCGAATACACAGCAATATGGGGGACATTATGAGATGTGATTGAAAACACGGCGATATAGGGGAAGGTATGAGAGGTGCGCAAAACTACAGCGATATAGGAGAAGTTATGAGAGGTGCGTGAAAACATGGCAATATAGTGGAAGGTATGGGATGTGTGCGAAAACAGGACGATATAGGGGAAGGTATGAGAGGTGCGCGAAGGCACAGCGATATAGGGGATGCTATGGGAGGTGCGCGA
Organism: Mobula birostris; assembly: GCF_030028105.1. Lineage (NCBI taxonomy): Eukaryota > Metazoa > Chordata > Chondrichthyes > Myliobatiformes > Myliobatidae > Mobula > Mobula birostris. The sequence goes on along the minus strand of NW_027274217.1, from coordinate 18,023 downwards.
ATACACAGCGATATAGGGGACGTTATGAGATGTGCATAAAAACACGGCAATATAGGGGAAGTTATGAGAGGTGTGCAAAAATACAGCAATACAGGGGAAGTTATGAGAGGTGCGTGAAAACACAGCGATATAGAGGAAGGTATGGGAGGTGCGCGAAAACGCAGTGATATAGGGGAAGACATGAGAGTGCTCGAAAACAGGCTATATAGTGGAAGCTATGGGATATGCGCGAAAACATGGCGATGCAGGGAAAGTTATGAGAGGTGCCCGAAAACTCAGCGATACAGGGGATGCTATGGGACGTGCGCGAAAACACAGTGATATAGTGGAAGGCATGAGAGGTGTGCAAGAACATGGCTATAAAGGGGAAATTATGAGAGGTCCCCGAAAACACGGCGATATATGAGAAGTTATGAGAGGTGAGTGAAAACACAGCGATATAGGGGAAGGTGTGAAGGTATGAGAGGTGCACGAAAACACAGCGATATAGGGGAAGGTATGAGAGGTGCGCGAAGGCACAGTGATATAGTGGACGGTATGAGATGTGCATGAAAACACGAAGATATCGGGGAAGAAATGAGAGATGCGTGAAAACACGGCGATATAGGGGAAAATATGAGAGGTGCGCAAAAACACGTTGATACAGGGAACTGTATCAGAAGTGCGAGAACACAGAGCGATATGGGGGAAGTAATGAGAGGATCGGAAACGCAGCGATATAGATGAAGAAATGAGAGGTGCGCGAAACCACGGCAATATAGGGGAAGGTATGAGAGGTGCGCAAAAACACAGCGATGTAGGCGAAGCCATGGGAGTTGCACGGGAAACAGGGCGATATAGGGGAAGGTATGAGCGATGCGCGAAGGCACAGCGATATAGGGGATGCTAAGGGAGGTGCGTGAATACACAGAGATATATGGGACGTTATGAGATGTGCATGAAAACACGGCTATATTGGGGAAGCCATGAGAGGTGTGCAAAAATACCGCGATATAGGGGAAGGTATGAGAGCTGCGTGAAAACACAATGATATAGGGGAAGGTATGAGAGGAGCGCGAAAACAGGGCGATAGAGGGGAGGTTATGAGAGGTGCGTGAAAACACTGTGATATTGGGGAAGGTATGAGAGGTGTGCAAAAACACAGCGGTATACGGAAATTCATGAGAGGTGCACAAAAACAGCGATATAGGTGAAGGAATGGGAGGTGCACGAAAACAGGGCGATATTTGGGAAGGTATGAGAGGTGCGCGAAGGCACAGTGATATAAGGGATGCTATGGGAGGTGCGCGAATACACAGCGATATAGAGGACGTTATGAGATGTGCTTAACAACACGGCGATATAGGGTAAGTTATGAGAGGTGCGCAAAAACACGGCGATATAGGGGAAGTTAAGAGATGTGCGTGAAAACACAGCGATATAGGGGAAGGTATGACAGGTGCGCGAAAACACAGTGGTATAGGGGACGGTATGAGATGTGCATGAAGACACGGTGATATCGGGGAAGCCATCAGTGGTGCGAGAAAACACAGTGATATAGGGGATGTTATGAGATGTGCATGAATACATGGCGATATTGGGGATTCCATGAGAGGTGTGCAAAAACACAGCGATATAGGGGAAGGTATGGGAGGTGCGCGAAAACAGGGCGATATTGGGGAAGGTATGAGAGGAGGGCGCGAAAACATCGCAATACAGGGGAATGCATCAGAGGTGCGAGAAAACACAGTGATATAGGGGAAGTTATGAGAGCAGCGAAAACACAGCAATATAGGGGAAGAAATGAGATGTCCGCAAAAACACGGCGATATAGTGGAAGCTATGAGAGGTGCGCAAAAACACAGCGATAAAGGTGAAGGCATGAGAGGTGTGCGAAAACACAGCGATGTAGCGGAAGCTATGGGATGTGCGCGAAAACACAGCGATATAGGGGAATGTATGAAATATGCATGAAACACGGCGATATCGGGGATGCCATGAGAGATGCGCAAATACACGGCTATATAGGGAAAAGTATGAGAGGTGCGCAAAAACACGGCGATACAGAGGACTGCATCAGATGTGCAAGAAAACACAGCAATATAGGGGACGTTATGAGAGGAGCGAAAACAGAGCGACATAGGGGAAGGCATGAGAGGTGCGCGAAAACAGGGCAATATAGTGGAAGCTAAGGGATGTGTGCGAAAACAGGGCGATATAGGGGAAGGTATGAGAGGTGCGCGAAAAGACAGCGATATAGGGGAAGGTATGAGAGATGCACGAAAACACAGCGATATCGGGGAAGGTATGGGAGCTGCGCGAAAACAGCGCAATATAGGGGAAGGTATGAGATGTGCACTAAAACACAGCGATGCAGGGGAAGGAATGGGAGGTGTGCGAAAACAGGGTGATATAGAGGAAGGTATGAGAGGTGCGTGAAAACACAGTAATATAGGGGACGCTATGGGACGTGCGCAAAAACACAGCGATATAGGAGACGGTATGAGATGTGCATAAAAACATGGCGATATAGGGGCAGGTATGATGGGTGCGCGTAAACACGGCGATCTAGGGGAAAGCATGAGAGGTGCGCGAAAACTTGGCGTTACAGGGGAATGCATCAGAGGTGCCAGAAAACACAGCGATGTAGTGGAAGACATGAGAGGTGCGCGAAAACAGGGCAATATAGTGGAAGGTATGGGATCTGTGCAAAAACAGGGCGATATAGGGGAAGGTATGAGAGGTGCGCGAAGGCACAGCGATATAGGGGAAGGTGTGAAGGTATGAGAGGTGCACGAAAACACAGCGATATAGGGGAAGGTATGAGAGGTGCGCGAAGGCACAGTGATATAGTGGACGGTATGAGATGTGCATGAAAACACGAAGATATCGGGAAGAAATGAGAGATGCGTGAAAACACGGCGATATAGGGGAAAATATGAGAGGTGCGCAAAAACACAGCGATGTAGGCGAAGCCATGGGAGTTGCACGGGAAACAGGGCGATATAGGGGAAGGTATGAGCGATGCGCGAAGGCACAGCGATATAGGGGATGCTAAGGGAGGTGCATGAATACACAGAGATATATGGGACGTTATGAGATGTGCATGAAAACACGGCTATATTGGGGAAGCCATGAGAGGTGTGCAAAAATACGGCGATATAGGGGAAGGTATGAGAGCTGCGTGAAAACACAGTGATATAGGGGAAGGTATGAGAGGAGCGTGAAAACAGGGCGATAGAGGGGAGGTTATGAGAGGTGCGTGAAAACATGGTGATATTGGGGAAGGTATGAGAGGTGTGCAAAAACACAGCGGTATACGGAAATGCATGAGAGGTGCACGAAAACAGCGATATAGGTGAAGGAATGGGAGGTGCGCGAAAACAGAGGGATATTTGGGAAGGTTTGAGAGGTGCGCGAAAGCACAGTGATATAAGGGAAGCTATGGTAGGTGCGCGAATATACAGTGATATAGAGGACGTTATGAGATGTGCATGACAAGACGGCGATATAGGGGAAGCTATGAGAGATGAGCAATAACAGAGCGATAAAGGTGAATCTATGGGATGTGCGCGAAAAGACAGCGATATAGGGGAAGGTATGAGAGGTCCGCAAGCACAGCGATATAGGGGGAGGTATGAGAGGTGCACGAAAACAAAGCGATATAGGGGACGTGATGAGATGTGCATGAAAACGCAGTGATATTAGGGAAGGTATGAGAGGTGCACAAAAACATAGCGATATTGGAGAAGTTATGAGAGGCGTGTGAAAACACAGCAATACAGGGGGAGGTATGAGAGGTGCATGAAAACACAGCGATATAGGGGAAGGTATGGAAGGTGCGCGAAAACAGGGCGATATAGGGGAAGGTATGGGATGTGTGCAAAAACAGGGCGATATAGGGGAAGGTATGAGAGGTGAGCGAAGGCACAGCGATATACAGGAAGCTATGGGAGGTGCGCGAATACACAGCGATATTGGGGACATTATGAGATGTGCATAAAAACACGGCAATATAGGGGAAGTTATGAGAGGTGCGCAAAAATACAGCAATACAGGGGATGTTATGAGAGGTGCGTGAAAACACAGCGATATAAGGGGAGGTATGAGAGGTACATGAAAACACAGCGATATAGGGGAAGGTATGGGAGGTGCTCGAAAACAGGGCGATATAGGGAAAGGTATGAGACGTGTGCGAAACTCAGCAATATAGGGGATGGTATGGGAGATGCACGAAAACACAGTGATATAGGGGAAGACATGAGAGGTGCGTGAAAACAGAGCGATATAGGGGTCTCTATTAGACATGCGCGAAAACACATTGATATAGGGGAAGATATGAGAGGTGTGCGAGAGCACGGCGATATAGGTGAAATTATGAGAGGTGCGCGAAAACACGTTGATACAGGGAACTGTATCAGAAGTGCGAGAACACAGAGCGATATGGGGGAAGTAATGAGAGGAGCGGAAACACAGCGATATAGGTGAAGAAATGAGAGGTGCGCGAAACCACGGCGATATAGGGGAAAGTATGAGAGGTGCGCAAAAACACAGCGATGTAGGTGAAGCCATGAGAGGTGCATGGGAAACAGGGCGATATAGGGGAAGGTATGAGCGATGCGCGAAGGCACAGCGATATAGGGGATACTAAGGGAGGTGCGTGAATACACAGGGATATATGGGACGTTATGAGATGTGCATGAAAACACGGCTATATTGGGGAAGCCATGAGAGGTGTGCAAAAATACGGCGATATAGGGGAAGGTATGAGAGCTGCGTGAAAACACACTGATATAGGGGAATGTATGAGAGGAGTGCAAAAACAGGGCGATATAGGGGAAGTTCTGAGAGGTGTGTGAAAACCCAGCGACATTGGGGACGTTATGAGATGTGCATGGAAACACGGTGATATTGGGGAAGGTATGAGAGGAGCGCGAAAACAGGGCGGTAGAGGGGAGGTTATGAGAGGTGGGTGAAAACACGGTGATATTGGGGAAGGTATGAGAGGTGTGCAAAAACACAGCGGTATACGGAAATGCATGAGAGGTGCACGAAAACAGCGATATAGGTGAAGGAATGGGAGGTGCGCGAAAACAGGGCGATATTTGGGAAGGTATGAGAGGTGCGCGAAGGCACAGTGATATAAGGGATGCTATGGGAGGTGCGCGAATACACAGCGATATAGAGGACGTTATGAGATGTGCTTAACAACACGGCGATATAGGGTAAGTTATGAGAGGTGCGCAAAAACACGGTGATAAAGGGGAAGTTAAGAGAGGTGCGTGAAGACACAGCGATATAGGGGAAGGTATGAGAGGTGCGCGAAAACACAGTGATATATGGGATGGTATGAGATGTGCATGAATACATGGCGATATTGGGGATTCCATGAGAGGTGTGCAAAAACACAGCGATATAGGGGAAGGTATGGGAGGTGCGCGAAAACAGGGCGATATTGGGGAAGGTATGAGAGGTGCGCGAAAACATCGCAATACAGGGGAATGCATCAGAGGTGCGAGAAAACACAGTGATATAGGGGAAGTTATGAGAGCAGCGAAAACACAGCGATATAGGGGAAGATATGAGATGTCCGCGAAAACACGGCGATATAGTGGAAGCTATGAGAGGTGCGATAAAGGTGAAGCTATATCAGGGTGCGAAAAGACAGCGATATAGGTGAAGGCATGAGAGGTGTGCGAAAACACAGCGATGTAGCGGAAGCTATGGGATGTGCGCGAAAACACAGCGATATAGGGGAATGTATGAAATATGCATGAAACACGGCGATATCGGGGATGCCATGAGAGATGCGCAAATACACGGCTATATAGGAAAAAGTATGAGAGGTGCGCAAAAAAACAGCGATATAGGAGAAGTTATGAGAGGTGCGTGAAAACACAGCGATATAGGGGAAGGTATGAGAGGTGCATGAAAACACAGCGATATAGAGGAAGGTATGGGAGGTGCGCGAAAACACAGTGATATAGGGGAAGACATGAGAGTGCTCGAAAACAGGGCTATGTAGTGGAAGCTATGGGATATGCGCGAAAACATGGCGATACAGGGAAAGGTATGAGAGGTGCCCGAAAACACAGCGATACAGGGGAAGCTATGGGACGTGCGCGAAAACACAGTGATATAGTGGAAGGTATGAGAGGTGTGCAAGAACCTGGCTATATAGGGGAATTTATGAGAGGTCCGCGAAAACACGGCGATATATGAGAGGTTATGAGAGGTGAGTGAAAACACAGCGATATAGGGGAAGGTATGAGAGGTGCGCGAAGGCACAGTGATATAGGGGACGGTATGAGATGTGCATGAAAACACGGAGATATCGGGGAAGAAATGAGAGATGCGTGAAAACACGGCGATATAGGGGAAAGTATGAGAGGTGCGTAAAAACACGGCGATACAGGGGAATGCATCAGAGGTGCGAGAAAACACAGTGATATAGGAGAAGTTATGAGAGAATAAAAACACAGCGATGTAGGGGAGACATGAGAGGTGCACGAAAACAGGGCAATGTAGTGAGAGCTATGGGATGTGCATGAAAACAGGGCGATATAGGGGAAGGTATCAGAGCTGCGCGAAAACACATCAATATGGGGACTCCATGGGACGTGCGTGAAAACACAGTGATATAGGGGAAGGTATGCGGCTGCGCGAGAACACGGTGATACAGGGGAAAGTAGGAGAGGTCTGCGAAATCTTGGCGTTATAGGGGAATGCATCAGAGGTGTGAGAAAACACAGCGATGTAGGGGAAGACATGAGAGGTGCGCGAAAACAGGGCAATATAGTGGAAGCTATGGAATGTGCGCGAAAACAGGGCAATATGGGGAAGGTATGAGAGGTGTGCGAGAACACAGCGATATAGGGTACTCTATGGGATGTGCGCGAATACACAGCGACATAGGGGACGTTAAGAGATGTGCATGAAAACACGACGATATTGGGCAAGCCATGAGAGGTGCACAAAAATACAGCGATATAGGAGAAGTTATGAGAGGTGCGTGAAAACACAGCGATATATGGGGAGGTATGAGAGGTGCACGAAAACACAGCGAGAAAGGGGAATGTATGGGAGATGCGCGAAAACAGGGCTATATAGGGGAAGGTAAGAGAGGTGCGCGAAGGCACAGCAATATAGGGGATGCTATGGGAGGTGCATGAAAACACAGCGATATAGGGGAATGTATGGGAAGTGCGCGAAAACAGGGCGATATAGGGGAAGGCAAGAGAGGTGTGCGAAGGCACTGCTATACAGGGGATGCTATGGGAGGTGCGTGAAAACACAGTGATATAGGAGAAGACATGAGAGGTGCACAAAAGCAGGGCAATATAGTGGAAGCTATGGGATGTGCCCGAAAACACGGCGATACAGGGGAATGCATCAGAGGTGCGAGAAAACACAGCGATATAGGGGAAGTAATGATTGGAGCAAAAACATAGCGATATAGGTGAAGACATGCGAGGTGTGCGAAAAAACGGCGATATAGGGGAAGCTATGAGAGATGAGCAATAACACAGCGATATAGGTGAAGCTATGGGAGGTGCGCGAAAACACAGCGATATAGGGGACGGTATGAGACGTGCACGAAGGCACATCTATATAGAGGCTGCTATGGGAGGTGCGCGAAAACACAGTGATATAGGGGACGGTATGAGATGTGTATGAAAACATGGTGATATAGGGGAAGCTATGAGAGGTACACGAAAACACGGCGATATAGGGGAAAGTATGAGAGGTGCGCGAAAACTTGGCGTTACATGGGAATGCATCAGAAGTGCGAGAAAACACAGTGATGTTGGGGAGGACATGAGAGTTCCGCGAAAACAGGGCAATATAGTGGAAGCTATGGGATGTGCGCGAAAACAGGGCGATATAGGGGAAGGTATGAGAGGTGCGCGAAAACATAGCGATATAGGGGACGCTATGGGACGTGCGCGAAAACACAGTGATATAGGGGAAGGTGTGAGAGGTGCACAAAAACACAGAGATATAGGGGAAGTTATGAGAGGTGCGCAAAAATACAGCACTGTAGGAGAAGTTATGAGAGGTGTGTGAAAACACAGCGATATAGGGGAAGGTATGAGAGGTGCGTGAAAACGGCGATATAGGGGAAGGTATGAGAGTGCGCAAACGCACAGCGATATAGGGGATGCTATGGGAGGTGCGTGAATACACAGCGATATAGGGGACGTTATGAGATGTGCATAACAATACGGCGATATAGGGGAAGTTATGAGAGGTGCGCAAAAACACGGCGATGTAGGGGAAGCTATGAGAGGTGAGCAATAACACAGCGATAAAGGTGAATCTATGCGATGTGCGCGAAAAGACAGCGATATAGGGAAAGGTATGAGAGGTGTGTGAAAACACAGCGATATAGGGGACGCTATTGGACGTGCGCGAAAACACAGTGATATAGGGGAAGATATGAGAGGTGTGCGAGAACACGGCGATACAGGGGAATGTATCAGAGGTGCGAGAACACAGAGCGATATAGGGGAAGTAATGAGAGGAGCGGAAACACAGCGATATAGGTGAAGACATGAGAATTGCGTGAAAACACAGCGATATTGGGGAAGCCATGAGAGGTGTGTGAAAAGACACCGATATAGGGGAAGGTATGGGAGGTGTGCAAAAACAGGGCGATATAGGGGAAGATATGAGAGGTGAGCGACAGCACAGCGGTATAGGGGACGCTATGGAAGTGCGCGAATACCCAGCGATATAGGGGACATTAACAGACGTGCATGAAAACACGGCGATATTGGGGAAGCCACGAGAGGTGCACAAAAATACAGCGATATGGGAGAAGTTATGAGAGGTGCGTGAAAACACAACGATATTGGGGGAGGTATGAGAGGTGCACGAAAACATGGCGATATAGGGGAAGGTATGAGAGGTGCGCGAAGGCACAGCAATATAGGCGATGCTATGGGAGGTGCGCGAAAACACAGTGATATAGGGGAAGACATGAGAGGTGCGCAAAAACACTGCGATACAGGAGAAGCTATGACAGATGAGCAATAACACAGCAATAAAGGTGAATCTATGGGATGTGCACGAAAAGTCAGCGATATAGGGGAAGGTATGAGAGGTGCTCAAGGCACAGCGATATAGGGGGAGGTATGAGAGGTGCATGAAAACACAGTGATATAGGGGAAGGTATGGAAGGTGCTCGAAAACAGGGTGATATAGATGAAGTTATGAGAGGTATGTGAAGGCACAGCAATATAGGGGATGCAATGGAAGGTGCGCGAAAACACAGTGATATAGGGGAAGACATGAGAGGTGCGCGAAAACATGGCAATTTAGGGGAAGCTATGAGAGTGTGAGCAAAAACACGTCGATACAGGGGAAGCTATGAGAGGTGAGCAATAACACAGCGATAGTGAATCTATGGGATGTGCGCAAAAAGACAGCGATTTAGGGAAGGAATGAGAGGTGTGCAAGGCACAGTGATATAGGGGATGTATGGGAGGTGCGTGAATACACAGTGATATAGGGGACGTGATGAGATGTGCATGAAAACGCAGCGATATTAGGGAAGTTATGAGAGGTGCACAAATTCACAGCGATATAGGAGAAGTTATGAGAGGTGTGTGAAAACACAGCGATATAGGAAGGTATGAGAGGTGCACGAAAACAGCGATATAGGTGAAGGAATGGCAGGTGCGCGAAACCAGGGCGATATAGGTGAATGACTGCGAGGAGCACGAAAACAGGGCGATATAGGGGAAGATATGAGAGGTGCGCGAAGGCACAGCGTAATAGGGGATGCTGTGGGAGGTGCGCGAATACACAGCGATATAGGGATGTTATGAGATGTGCATAACAATACGGCGATATAAGCGAAGTTATAAGAGGTGTGCAAAAACACGGCGATGTAGGGGAAGCTATGAGAGGTGAGCAATAACACAGTGATAAAGGTGAATCTATGCGATGTGCGTGAAATACAGCGATATAGGGAAAGGTATGAGAGGTGTGTGAAAACACAGCGATATAGGGGACGGTATGAGAGGTGTGTGAAAACACAGCGATATAGGGGACGGTACGAGATGTGCATGAATACACAGCGATAGTCGGGAAACCATGAGAGTTGTGCGAAAACAGGGCGATATAGAGGAAGTTATGAGAGGTGAGCAAAAGTACAGCGATATAGGGGACGTTATGAGATGTGCATGAAAACACGGCGATATACGGAAAGGTATGAGAGGTGCACGAAGGCACAGCGATATAGGGGATGCTATGGGAGGTGCGCGAAAACACAGTGATATAGGGGACGGTATGAGATGTGTATGAAACACGGCGATATATGGGAAGCTATGAGAGGTGCGCGAAAACACGGCGATATAGGGGAAAGTATGAGAGGTGCGCGAATACTTGACATTACAGGCAAATGCATCAGAGGTGCGAGAAAAGACAGCGATGTAGGGGAAGACATGAGAGGTGCGCAAAAACAGGGCAATATAATGGAAGCTATGGGATGTGCGCAAAAACAGGGCGATGTAGGGGAAGTTAAGAGAGCTGCGCGAAAGCACAGCGATATAGGGGAATCTATGGGACGTGCGCGAAAACACACTGATATAGGGGAAGGTTAAGAGATGTGCGAGAACACGGCGATATAGGGGAAATTATGAGAGGTGAGCAAAAACAGGGTGATACAGGGAAGCTATGAGAGGTGAGCAATAACACAGCGATAAAGGTGAATCTATGGGATGAGCGCGAAAAGACAGCGATATAGGGGAAGCTATGAGAGGTGCGCAAGGCACAGTGATATAGGGGATGCTATGGGAGGTGTGTGAATACACAGCAATATAGGGAACGTGATGAGATGTGCATGAAAACGCACATCTCTCATATTAGGGAAGGTATGAGAGGTGCACAAAAACACAGCGATATAGGGGACGGTATGAGAGGTGTGTGAAAACACAGCGATATAGGGGACGGTACGAGATGTGCATGAATACACAGCGATAGTCGGGAAACCATGAGAGTTGTGCGAAAACAGGGCGATATAGAGGAAGTTATGAGAGGTGAGCAAAAGTACAGCGATATAGGGGACGTTATGAGATGTGCATGAAAACACGGCGATATACGGAAAGGTATGAGAGGTGCACGAAGGCACAGCGATATAGGGGATGCTATGGGAGCTGCGCGAAAACACAGTGATATAGGGGACGGTATGAGATGTGTATGAAAACACGGCGATATATGGGAAGCTATGAGAGGTGCGCGAAAACACGGCGATATAGGGGAAAGTATGAGAGGTGCGCGAATACTTGACATTACAGGCAAATGCATCAGAGGTGCGATTAAAGACAGCGATGTAGGGGAAGACATGAGAGGTGCGCAAAAACAGGGCAATATAATGGAAGCTATGGGATGTGCGCAAAAACAGGGCGATGTAGGGGAAGTTAAGAGAGCTGCGCGAAAGCACAGCGATATAGGGGAATCTATGGGACGTGCGCGAAAACACACTGATATAGGGGAAGGTTAAGAGATGTGCGAGAACACGGCGATATAGGGGAAATTATGAGAGGTGAGCAAAAACAGGGTGATACAGGGAAGCTATGAGAGGTGAGCAATAACACAGCGATAAAGGTGAATCTATGGGATGAGCGCGAAAAGACAGCGATATAGGGGAAGCTATGAGAGGTGCGCAAGGCACAGTGATACAGGGGATGCTATGGGAGGTGTGTGAATACACAGCAATATAGGGAACGTGATGAGATGTGCATGAAAACGCACATCTCTCATATTAGGGAAGGTATGAGAGGTGCACAAAAACACAGCGATATAGGGGACAGTATGAGATGTGCATGAATACACGGCGATAGACGGGAAACAATGAGAGGTGTTTTAAAACACAGCGATATAGGGAAAGTTATGAGAGGTGCGTGAAAACACAGTGATATAGGGGAAGGTATGAGAAGAGCGTGAAAACAGGGCGATATAGGGGAGGTTATGAGAGATGCGTGGAAACCCAGCGATACAGGGGTGATTATGAGATGTGCATGAAAACACGGCGATATAGGGGAAAGTGTGAGAGGTGCGCGAAGGCACAGCGATATAGGGAATGTTATGGGAGGTGCACGAATACACAGCGAAATAGGGGACGTTATGAGATGTGCATGAAAACACAGCGATATAGGGGAAGGTCTGAGAGGTGCACGAAAATGCAGCAATACAAGGGAAGTTATAGGAGGTGCGCGAAAACAGGGCGATATAGGGGAATGTTTGAGAGGTGCACGAAGGCACAGCGATATAGGGGATGCTATGGGAGGTGCGTGAAAACACAGTAATATAGGGGACGGTATGAGATGTCTATAAAAACACGGCGATATAGGGGGAGGTATCAGATGTGCGAGAAAACACAGCCATATAGGGGAAGTATTGAGAGGAGCGAAAACATAGCGATCTAGGTGAAGACATGAGAGGTGCGTGAAAACACGGCGATATGGGGGAAGCTATGATAGGTGAGCAAAAACATGGCGATACAGGGGAAGCTATGAGAGGTGAGCAATAACACAGCGATAAAGGAGAATCTATGGGATGTGCATGAAAAGACAGCGATATAGGAGAAGCTATGAGAGGTGCGCAAGGCACAGCGATATAGGTGATGCTATGGGAGGTGCGTGAATACACAGCAATATAGGGAACGTGATGAGATGTGCATGAAAACGCAGCGATATTAGGGAAGGTATGAGAGGTGCACAAAAACACAGCGATATAGGAAAAGTTATGAGAGGTGTGCGAAAACACAGCGATATAGGGGAAGGTATGGGAGGTGCACGAATACACAGCGATATAGGGGAAATTATGAGATGTGCATAAAAACACGGCGATATTAGGGAAGTTATGAGAGGTGAGCAATAATACAGCAATATAGCAGAAGTTATTAGAGGTGCGTGAAAACACAGCGATATAGGAGGAGGTATGAGAGGTACACGAAAACACAGCAATATAGGGGAAGGTATGGGAGGTGCTCGAAAGCAGGGTGATATAGGGGAAGTTATGAGAGGTGCGTGAAAACCCAGCGATATAGGAGACGTTATGAGATGTGCATGAAAACACGGCGTTATAGGGGAAGGTATGAGAGGTGCACGAAAATGCAGCGTTATAAGGGCAGGTATAGGAGGTGCGTGATAACAGGGCGCTATAGGGGAAGGTATGAGACGTGCACAAAAGCACATTCGATATAGGGGATGCTATGGTAGCTGAGCAAAAACACAGCGATATAGGAGACGGTATGCGATGTGCATAAAAACGTGGCAATATAAGGGGAGGTATGAGAGGTGCGCATAAACACGGCGATATAGGGGAAAGTATGAGAGGTGCGCGAAAACTTGGCATTACAAGGGAATGCATCAGAAGTGCCAGAAAACACAGCGATGTAGTGGAATACATGAGAGGTGCGCGAAAACAGGGCAATATAGTGGAAGCTATGGGATATGCACGAAAACAGGGCGATATAGGGGAAGGTATGAGAGGTTCGCGAAAACACAGCGATATAGGGGACGCAATGGGACGTTCACGAAAACACAGTGATATAGAGGAAGGTATGAGAGGCGTGCGAGAACACGGCGATATCGGGGAAATTATGAGAGGTGTGCGAAAACACGGCGATACGGGTGAATGTATCAGATGTGCGAGAAAGCACAGCGATATAGGGGAAGTATTGAGAGGAGCGAAAACATAGCGATCTAGGTGAAGACATGAGAGGTGCGCAAAAACACGGCGATATGGGGAAAGCTATGAGAGGTGAGCAAAAACACGGCGATACAGGGGAAACTATGAGAGGTGAGCAATAACACAGCGATAAAGGTGAATCTATGGGATGTGCGCGAAAAGACAGCGATATAGGGGAAGCTATGAGAGGTGCGCAAGGCACAGCGATATAGGGGATGCTATGGGAGGTGTGTGAATACACAGCGATATAGGGGACGTGATGAGATGTGCATGATAACGCAGCGATATTAGGGAAGGTATGAGAGGTGCACTAAAACACAGCGATATAGGAGACGTTACGAGAGGTGTGTGAAAACACAGCGATATAGGGAAGGTATGAGAGGTGTACGAAAACACGGCGATACAGGGGAAGTTATGAGAGGTGCGCAATAATACAGCAATATAGGAGAATTTATTAGCGGTGCGTGAAGACACAGCAATAAAGGGGGAGGAATGAGAGGTACATGAAAACACAGCGATATAGGGGAAGGTATGGGAGGTGCTCGAAACTCAGCGATACAGGGGACGTTATGAGATGTGCATGAAAACACGGCGATATAGGGGAAGGTATGAGAGTTGCGCGAAGGCACAGCGATATAGGGGATGTTATGGGAGGTGCACGAATACACAGCGAAATAGGGGACGTTATGAGATGTGCATGAAAACACAGCGTTATAGGGGAAGGTATGAGAGGTGCATGAAGGCACAGCGATATAGCGGAAAATATGAGATGGGCGCGAAAACTTGGCGTTACAGGGGAATGCATCAGAGGTGCCAGAAAACACAACGATGTAGTGGAATACATGAGAGGTGCGCGAAAATAGGGCGATATAGGGGAAGGTATGAGAGGTGCACGAAGGCACAGCAATATAGGGGATGCTATTGGAGGTGTGCGAAAACAGAGCGATATAGGAGACGGTATGAGATGTGCATAAAAACATGGCCATATTGGGTGAGGTATGAGAGGTGCGCGTAAACACGGCGATATAATAGAAAGTAAGAGAGGTGCGCGAAAACTTGGCGTTACAGGGGAATGCATCAGAGGTGCCAGAAAACACAGTGATGTAGTGGAATACATGAGAGGTGTGCGAAAACAGGGCAATATAGTGGAAGCTATGGGATGTGCATGAAAATAGGGCGATATAGGGGAAGGTATGAGAGGTGCGTGAAAACACAGCGATATAGGGGACACAATGGGACGTGTGCGAAAACACAGTGATATAGGGAAAGGTATGAGATGTGTGCGAGAACACGGCGATATAGGGGAAATTATGAGAGGTGTGCGAAAACACGGCGAAACGGGAGAATGTATCAGATGTGCTAGAAAACAGCGATATAGGGGAAGTATTGAGCGGAACGAAAACATAGCGATCTAGGTGAAGACAAGAGAAGGGCGCGAAAACACGGCGATATAAGGGAAGCTATGAGAGGTGAGCAAAAAGTGGGCGATACAGGGAAGCTATGAGAGGTGAGCAATAACGCAGCGATAAAGGTGAATCTATGGGATGTGCGCGAAAAGACAGCGATATAGGGGAAGCTATGAGAGGTGCGCAAGGCACAGCGATATAGGGAATGCAATGGGAGGGGCGTGAATACACAGCGATATAGTGGATGTGATGAGATGTGCATGAAAACTC
This sequence comes from Mobula birostris, assembly GCF_030028105.1. NCBI lineage: Eukaryota > Metazoa > Chordata > Chondrichthyes > Myliobatiformes > Myliobatidae > Mobula > Mobula birostris. The sequence goes on along the minus strand of NW_027274217.1, from coordinate 2,667 downwards.
AGTGATATTAGGGAAGTTATGAGAGGTGCACAAAAACACAGTGATATAGGAGAAGTTATGAGAGGTGTGCGAAAACACAGCGATATAGGGGAAGGTATGAAAGGTGCACGAAAGCACAGCGATATAGGGGAAGGAATCGGAGGTGTACAAATACACAGCGATATAAGGGAAGGTATAGGAGGTGGGCGAAAACAGGGCGATATAGGGGAAGGTATGGGATGTGCACGAAGGCACAGCGATATAGGGGATGTTATGGGAGGTGCACGAATACACAGTGAAATAGGGGACGTTATGTGATGTGCATAAAAAAACGACAATATAGGGGAAATTATGAGAGGTGCGCAAAAATACAGCAATATATGAGAATTTATGAGAGGTGCTTGAAAACACAGCGATATAGGGGGAGGTATGAGAGGTAAACGAAAACACAGCGATATAGGGGAAGGTATGGAAGGTGCTCGAAAGCAGGGCGATATAGGGGAAGTTATGAGAGGTGAGTAAAAACCCAGCGATATAGGGGACGTTATGAGATGTGCATGAAAACACGGCGATATAGGGGAAGGTATGAGAGGTGCGCGAAGGCACAGAGAAATAGGGAATGTTATGGGATGTGCACGAATACACAGCGAAATAGGGGACGTTATGAGATGTGCATGAAAACACAGCGATATAGTGGAAGGTATGAGAGGTGCACGAAAACGCAGTGATATAAGGGAAGTTATAGGAGGTGCGCGAAAACAGGGCGATATAGGGGAAGGTATGAGAGGTGCACGAAGGCACAGCGATACAGGGGTTGCTATGGGAGGTGCGCGAAAACACAGCGATATAGGAGACGGTATGAGATGTGCATAAAAACATGGCAATATACGGGGAGGTATGAGAGGTGCGCGTAAACTCGGCAATATAGGGGAAAGATGAGAGGTGCGCGAAAACTTGGCGTTACATGGGAATGCATCAGAAGTGCCAGAAAACACAGCGATGTAGTGGAAGACATGAGAGGTGCGCGAAAACAGGGCAATATAGTGGAAGGTATGGGATGTGCGCGAAAAGAGGGCGATATAGGTGAAGGTAGGAGAGGTGTGCGAGAACACGGCGCTATTGGGGACATTATGAGAGGTGTGCGAAAACACGGCGATACGGGAGAATGTATCAATTGTGCGAGAAAACACAGCGATATAGGGGAAGTATTGAGAGGAGCGAAAACATAGTGATCTAGGTGAAGACATGACAGGTGAGCAAAAACACGGCGATACAGGGGAAGCTATGAGAGGAGAGCAATAACACAGCGATAAAGCTGAATCTATGGAGATGTGCGCGAAAAGACAGCAATATAGGGGAAGTTATGAGAGGTGCGCAAGGCACAGCGATATAGGGGATGCGATGGGAGGTGTGTGAATATACAGCGATATAGGGGACGTGATGAGATGTGCATGAAAACGCAGCGATATTAGGGAAGGTATGAGAGGTGCACAAAAACACAGTGATATAGGAGAAGTTATGAGCGGTGTGTGAAAACACAGCAATATAAGGGATGCTATGGGATGTGCGCAAAAACAGGGCGATATAGGGGGAGGTATGAGAGGTTCGCGAAAACACAGCGATATAGGGGACGGTATGAGATGTGCATAAAAACACGGCGATATAGGGGGAGGTATGAGAGGTGCGCTAAAACACAGCGATGTAGTGGAATACATGAGAGGTGTGCGAAAACAAGGCGATACAGGGAAATGCATCAGAGATGCGAGAAAACACAGTAATATAGGGGACGCTATGGGATGTGCGCGAAAACACAGTGATATAGGGGAAGGTATGAGAGATGTGCGAGAACACGGCGATATAGGGGAAATTATGAGAGGTGCGCAAAAACACGGCGATATAGGGAAAATTATGAGAGGTGCGCGAAAACACGACGATACGGGAGAATGTATCAGATGTGCAAGAAAACACAGCGATATAGGGGAAGTATTGAGAGGAGTGAAAACATAGCAACCTAGGTGACGACATGAGAGGTGCACGAAAACACGGCGATATAGGGGAAGGTATGAGAGGTGCGCGAAGGCACAGCGAAATAGGGGATGCTATGGGAGGTGCGCGAATACACAGCGATATAGGGGACGTTATGAGATGTGCATAACAACACGGCGATATAGGGGAAGTTATAAGATGTGCGCAAAAACACGGCGATACAGGGGAAGCTATGACAGATGAGCAATAACACAGCAATAAAGGTGAATCTATGGGATGTGCGCGAAAAGTCAGCGATATAGGGGAAGGTATGAGAGGTGAGCAAAAACACGGCGATACAGGGGAAGCTATGAGAGGTGAGCAATAACACAGCGATAGTGAATCTATGGGATGTGCGCAAAAAGACAGCGATTTAGGGGAAGGAATGAGAGGTGCGCAAGGCACAGCGATATAGGGGATGTATGGTAGGTGCGTGAATACACAGCGATATAGGGGACGTGATGAGATGTGCATGAAAACGCAGCGATATTAGGGAAGTTATGAGAGGTGCACAAAAACACAGCGATATAGGAGAAGTTATGAGAGGTGTGTGAAAACACAGCGATATTGGGAAGGTATGAGAGGTGCACGAAAACAGCAATATAGGTGAAGGAATGGCAGGTGCGCGAAACCAGGGCGATATAGGTGAATGACTGCGAGGAG